>NC_081533.1:16498441-16775941 GCF_030273125.1 Centropristis striata
CTTAAAATGGGTCAATTATAGTCTGTTGATAGATATCAGAGCATAATATGGCCAGAAATTACAGAAAAACACCATATTTTGGGTTTTCCAAAATGACCTCCCCAAAAAAAAGAGTCACACCCCCCCCTTATCGATTTTGGTCAAAATTGGTGAAATCTTAAAATGCCTAAAACTGCTTAAAATGGGGTCAATTATACTCTGTTGATAGATATTAGAGCATAATATGGCCAGAAATTACAGAAAAACACCATATTTTGGGTTTTCCAAAATGACCTCCCCAAAAAAAAAGAGTCACACCCCCCCCTTATCGATTTTGGTCAAAATTGGTGAAATCTTAAAATGCCTAAAAATGCTAAAAATGGGTCAATTACAGTCTGTTGATAGATATTAGAGCATTATATGGCCAGAAATTACAGAAAAACACCATATTTTGGGTTTTCCAAAATGACCTCCCCAAAAAAAAAGAGTCACACCCCCCCCTTATCGATTTTGGTCAAAATTGGTGAAATCTTAAAATGCCTAAAAATGCTAAAAATGGGTCAATTACAGTCTGTTGATACATATTAGAGCATAATATGGCCAGAAATTACAGAAAAGCACCATATTTTGGAATTTCCAAAATGACCTCCCCAAAAAAAAAGAGTCACACCCCCCCTTATCGATTTTGGTCAAAATTGGTGAAATCTTAAAATGCCGAAAACTGCTTAAAATGGGTCAATTATAGTCTGTTGATAGATATTAGAGCATTATATGGCCAGAAATTACAGAAAAACACCATATTTTGGGTTTTCCAAAATGACCTCCCCAAAAAAAAAGAGTCACACCCCCCCCTTATCGATTTTGGTCAAAATTGGTGAAATCTTAAAATGCCTAAAAATGCTAAAAATGGGTCAATTACAGTCTGTTGATACATATTAGAGCATAATATGGCCAGAAATTACAGAAAAACACCATATTTTTGGATTTCCAAAATGACCTCCCCAAAAAAAAAAGAGTCACACCCCCCCCTTATCGATTTTGGTCAAAATTGGTGAAATCTTAAAATGCCTAAAAATGCTAAAAATGGGTCAATTACAGTCTGTTGATACATATTAGAGCATAATATGGCCAGAAATTACAGAAAAAACACCATATTTTGGAATTTCCAAAATGACCTCCCCAAAAAAAAAGAGTCACACCCCCCCCTTATCGATTTTGGTCAAAATTGGTGAAATCTTAAAATGCCCAAAAATGCTAAAAATGGGTCAATTACAGTCTGTTGATACATATTAGAGCATAATATGGCCAGAAATTACAGAAAAAACACCATATTTTGGAATTTCCAAAATGACCTCCCCAAAAAAAAAGAGTCACACCGCCCCCTTATCGATTTTGGTCAAAATTGGTGAAATCTTAAAATGCCCAAAATGCTAAAAATGGGTCAATTACAGTCTGTTGATACATATTAGAGCATAATATGGCCAGAAATTACAGAAAAACACCATATTTTGGAATTTCCAAAAAAAAAGAGTCACACCCCCCCCTTATCGATTTTGGTCAAAATTGGTGAAATCTTAAAATGCCTAAAACTGCTTAAAATGGGTCAATTATAGTCTGTTGATAGATATTAGAGCATTATATGGCCAGAAATTACAGAAAAACACCATATTTTGGGTTTTCCAAAATGACCTCCCCAAAAAAAAAGAGTCACACCCCCCGCTTATCGATTTTGGTCAAAATTGGTGAAATCTTAAAATGCCTAAAACTGCTTAAAATGGGTCAATTATAGTCTGTTGATAGATATCAGAGCATAATATGGCCAGAAATTACAGAAAAACACCATATTTTGGGTTTTCCAAAATGACCTCCCCAAAAAAAAGAGTCACACCCCCCCCTTATCGATTTTGGTCAAAATTGGTGAAATCTTAAAATGCCTAAAACTGCTTAAAATGGGTCAATTATAGTCTGTTGATAGATATTAGAGCATTATATGGCCAGAAATTACAGAAAAACACCATATTTTGGGTTTTCCAAAATGACCTCCCCAAAAAAAAAAGAGTCACACCCCCCCCTTATCGATTTTGGTCAAAATTGGTGAAATCTTAAAATGCCTAAAAATGCTAAAAATGGGTCAATTACAGTCTGTTGATACATATTAGAGCATAATATGGCCAGAAATTACAGAAAAACACCATATTTTTGGATTTCCAAAATGACCTCCCCAAAAAAAAAAGAGTCACACCCCCCCTTATCGATTTTGGTCAAATTGGTGAAATCTTAAAATGCCTAAAAAATGCTAAAAATGGGTCAATTACAGTCTGTTGATACATATTAGAGCATTATATGGCCAGAAATTACAGAAAAACACCATATTTTGGGTTTTCCAAAATGACCTCCCCAAAAAAAAAGAGTCACACCCCCCCCCTTATCGATTTTGGTCAAAATTGGTGAAATCTTAAAATGCCTAAAACTGCTTAAAATGGGTCAATTATAGTCTGTTGATAGATATTAGAGCATTATATGGCCAGAAATTACAGAAAAACACCATATTTTGGGTTTTCCAAAATGACCTCCCCAAAAAAAAAGAGTCACACCCCCCCTTATCGATTTTGGTCAAAATTGGTGAAATCTTAAAATGCCTAAAAATGCTAAAAAATGGGTCAATTACAGTCTGTTGATACATATTAGAGCATAATATGGCCAGAAATTACAGAAAAACACCATATTTTGGAATTTCCAAAATGACCTCCCCAAAAAAAAAGAGTCACACCCCCCCTTATCGATTTTGGTCAAAATTGGTGAAATCTTAAAATGCCTAAAAATGCTAAAAATGGGTCAATTACAGTCTGTTGATACATATTAGAGCATAATATGGCCAGAAATTACAGAAAAACACCATATTTGGGGATTTCCAAAATGACCTCCCCAAAAAAAAAGTCATACCCCCCCCTTGTCGATTTTGGTCAAAATTGGTGAAATCTTAAAATGCCTAAAAATGCTGAAAATGGGTCAATTACAGTCTGTTGATACATATTAGAGCATAATATGGCCAGAAATTACAGAAAAACACCATATTTGGGGATTTCCAAAATGACCTCCCCAAAAAAAAAGTCATACTCCCCCCTTGTCGATTTTGGTCAAAATTGGTGAAATCTTAAAATGCCTAAAAATGCTAAAAATGGGTCAATTACAGTCTGTTGATACATATTAGAGCATAATATGGCCAGAAATTACAGAAAAACACCATATTTTGGAATTTCCAAAATGACCTCCCCCAAAAAAAGAGTCACACCCCCCCTTATCGATTTTGGTCAAAATTGGTGAAATCTTAAAATGCCTAAAAATGCTAAAAATGGGTCAATTACAGTCTGTTGATACATATTAGAGCATAATATGGCCAGAAATTACAGAAAAACACCATATTGTGGGATTTCCAAAATGACCTCCCCAAAAAAAAAGTCATACCCCCCCCCTAGGTCATTTTGGAAATCCCAAAATATGGTGTTTTTCTGTAATTTCTGGCCATATTATGCTCTAATATGTATCAACAGACTATAATTGACCCATTTTTAGCAGTTTTAGGCATTTTAAGATTTCACCAATTTTGACCAAAATCGACATGGGGGGGTATGACTTTTTTTTTTTGGGGAGGTTCAAGGTTCAAGGTTCAAGGTACTTTTATTGCCATTTATGTAAAAAAAAAACATATTGGAATTTGTTTCAGTAGTTACAGTGTGTGTGTTTTAAATAACATATAGTGCAGCTAGACAAAGACAGTGATGACACAACAGACAGATAGTGCATATGTAATGATCGAGGTATTAGTAATAATAATAATAATAATAAAGTGCAATGGGGTGGGCATCAGTCCTAGTTCAGTTCACTGGTCAATGACACTCAGATGACATTCAGTGGGGTAGGGGTAGGGGTGGGGGTAGAGGACCAGCCGCATTGATCAGCCTGATGGCTGAGGGGAAGAAGCTGAGGCGGTGGCGGGTCTTCGTGGTCCTGAGCACCCGCAGCCTTTTCCAGAAGGGAGGGTGGAGAACAGGTAGTTCCCTGGGTGTGTGGGATCAGCCATAATTTTTCTTGCCCTCTTCAGTGCCCTGGTGTCATGGAGGGACTTGAGAGAGGGCAGGGGAGTGCCAATCACCCCTCTCTGCCGACTTGATCACCCGCTGCAGCTTGGCCTGGTCCTTGGCCGTTGCAGCAGGGAACCAGGTGATTATGGAGTGTGTGAGGATGGACTCAATGATGGTGGTGTAGAACTGAGTCATGATGGGCCTCGGCAGGTTGAATTTCTTTAGCTGCCGGAGGAAGTACATCCGTTTCTGGGCCTTCTTCAGAAGAGCTGTGGTGTTTAGTTGCCATTTCAGGTCCCTGGTGATGATCAGACCTAAAAAACGGCATGAGTCTACTAAAGTCACCGGTGTTTCCCCCAGCGTGATGGGAGGGGGCGGGGTAGGATTCCTCCTGAAGTCCACCACCATCTCCACTGTCTTTGATGCATTAAGCTCAAGGTTGTAGTGGCTGCACCAAGACTGTAACTGTGAAATCTCCCTCCTATATGCTGATTCGTCCCCCCTGGAGATGAGACCCACCAGGGTTGTGTCATCCGCAAATTTCAGGAGTTTTACAGACGGGTGGAGTGAGGTACAGCTGTTGGTGTACAGGGAGAATAAGGCGGGGGACAGTACACATCCCTTCAGGTCATTTTGGAAATCCCAAAATATGGTGTTTTTCTGTAATATCTGGCCATATTATGCTCTGTTATGCATCAACAGACTGTAATTGACCCATTTTTTAACAATTTTAGGCATTTTAAGATTTCACCAATTTTGACCAAAATCAACATGGGGGGGTATGACTTTTTTTTTGGGGACGTCATTTTGGAAATCCCAAAATATGGTGTTTTTCTGTAATTTCTGGCCATATTATGCTCTAATGTGTATCAACAGACTGTAATTGACCCATTTTTGGCATTTTTAGGCATTTTAAGATTTCACCAATTTTGACCAAAATCGACAAGGGGGGGGTATGACTTCTTTTTTGGGGAGGTCATTTTGGAAATCCCAAAATATGGTGTTTTTCTGTCATTTCTGGCCATATTATGCTCTAATATGTATCAAAAGACTGTAATTGACTCATTTTTAGGCATTTTAAGATTTCACCAATTTTGACCAAAATCGACAAGGGGGGGGGGGGTATGACTTTTTTTTTGGGGAGGTCATTTTGGAAATCCTAAAATATGGTGTTTTTCTGTAATTTCTGGCCATATTATGCTCTAATATGTATCAACAGACTGTAATTGACCCATTTTTAGCATTTTTTAGGCATTTTAAGATTTCACCAATTTTGACCAAAATCGACATGGGGGGGTATGACTTTTTTTTTTGGGGAGGTCATTTTGGAAATCCCAAAATATGGTGTTTTTCTGTAATTTCTGGCCATATTATGCTCTAATATGAATCAACAGACTATAATTGACCCATTTTTAGCAGTTTTAGGCATTTTAAGATTTCACCAATTTTGACCAAAATCGACATGGGGGGGGGGTGTGACTTTTTTTTTGGGAGGTCATTTTGGAAATCCCAAAATATGGTGTTTTTCTGTAATATCTGGCCATATTATGCTCTAATATGTATCAACAGATTATAATTGACCCATTTTTAGCAGTTTTAGGCATTTTAAGACTTCACCAATTTTGACCAAAATCGACATGGGGGGGTGTGACTTTTTTTTTGGGGAGGTCATTTTGGAAATCCCCAAATATGGTGTTTTTCTGTAATTTCTGGCCATATTATGCTCTAATATGTATCAACAGACAGTCATTGACCCATTTTTAGCATTTTTAGGCATTTTAAGATTTCACCAATTTTGACCAAAATCGACTAGGGGGGGGGTATGACTTCATATCAAGGTGGGGGCCACAAAATATCGTCACAAGAGCTGCAACTGGCTCGCGGCAGATCTATTAAGTGCCCAACAAGATCTCCAACCTAAACAACACAATAGGTTGTGTGCCAGTACCACCCATCAC
This sequence comes from Centropristis striata, assembly GCF_030273125.1. Taxonomy (NCBI): domain Eukaryota; kingdom Metazoa; phylum Chordata; class Actinopteri; order Perciformes; family Serranidae; genus Centropristis; species Centropristis striata. The sequence goes on from NC_081533.1 coordinate 16,504,461, forward strand.
GACACGTACATATGTACTCGCGTTTCGCTAAAAATAGCACTCATGTCATTATACATACATGTACGGTTCGCGGTTGTAAAAAAGGTTGCAGTTTCTGTGAATTTATGCTACAAATCCACTGACCTAGGTTTAAGGCGAAAAATGCCCTGGTTATGCGTTATAAAAGACAGTTTAAACAGAAAGAAAGTAGTTGAGGGTCACGTGACTACCTAAGTTACGTAGAAAAAACCCCGTAAGTTACGCAAAAAAAAAGTAAGTTACGTTAAAAAAAAAACAACAACCGTAAATTACGCTAAAAGAAATGTATGTTGTAAGTAAGAATGTAAGTTCAAAAACGTGACTCATATAACTTTGGAGTTGAAAGACTAGGCACTAAAGCCAGTTTATGATGGATATATGAATGTAGAAAAATTGTAAAAAGCGTTCAGACGTTACTTTTCGTCTAATGTGTTCTGCTTCTTTTCTCCAATTGTTTACCCGATTATTCTACAACTAAAGTCAGATTAAACATGATTGTGTCAATTCAATCTGCAAATGAAAACAAGAATGCTTCTGAAGTTTAAAATCTTACGCTACTGTTCATAGAGATTAGCATTAATGGTACATGTTGTCTAAATTAAACATAAAATATGATGTCCAATGAGTCGATCACTTTGAACGTTGTAAATCTTTTGAATGTTCAAACCTTTGGAAACCCTTTACAGAAGTTTAGCATTTGCTGTTAAAGCGCTGTGGGATCAAGCTTCTTTTTAATGCTCAAAATCCATCACTGTGTCATTTCCTGTCGTTTTACATATCTTGTTATATATCTGTCCTTAAATGAACACATACCAGTTTATAAATAAAACAAAATACTCTTTTTTAAAGAGATAAATGACTTGTGTATATTGATCTTTTTAATCTATCTTAATCTTAAATGCTATTTATTCATTCCACGTAAGCTTATTTAAATCAAACCCTATTTATTTATTTATTTATCTGTCACATAAAAAATATGTATTTATTCATTTATTGATCTAATCAATTAACTGGTGAACTGGACTATTAATAAGGGCCTAGTAACCTGGGTTACATATTCATGTGATGTTGCTGATGGATTTGCTCAGTCTGTGAATCCACAGCTAATTTCTTGAAAATCAATTTGAAGACCAGATATTTTGCAGAAAAAACCTGCTAGACAACTAGAGGAAGAAACCTGTTGAGTCAGCACTTTCAAACCACATTGCTGACCAATATCATTTCTATCTTCCATGATCATATAAAAATGTTACATTTCATCCAGTGCAAAGATCTGATCTGACAGACCATAAATCATTTGTAAATAGTCAAGTTCTGAATATAATCCTTTAAGCAGCCCAGCAGACAATACTGTGGCATCCATCCAGTGGTCAATAGCCACTTTCTGCCCTACAGTCTCAACATCATCATTCACTGAGAAGGACACCATCTTTTTTATGTGTAGTAAATGTACAGAGTGGAAGTTTAAAGAGTCTCACTGAAAGATTTATACTTTTCTACTGCACGTAAATAATTGAAATATATCTCCAGGGGCTGATAGGTTGCTGACCAATAACAAATAATACAACAACTGCTCTTTCATGTGCCAGGACTTCTCTGACAATGAGCCAAAAACTTTGGCACTACTGATGTTGTTGATATTCCTAACGTTTGCAGAATCGGGTGGGTAAAGTTAATTATGTGCTGCACTGTTTTCCTTCCCTGAAATTATCACAAAACAACGGAAAACAAGTTAGGAACGTGCAAACAAAAAACAAGACCAAGCTGCAGAATTAGAACAAAAAATGCTTGTTTCATTGTCACGGCAACACCTGCTCAAGACTGTTTGTTGTTTGTTTTTCTTAATTGGGAATAATTTGGATCCCTCTGTGTTTGCCGCATCTTTTCCAGCACTGGATGAGCCAACGTCTCCTCCAGAGACACAAGGTGAATCCTCTGCAAGGTGGCTCCATCATGAAATGTCACACTGAATTTCAATTTAAGTCTGGGTTTCCACAACACTGTGTGCACGGAATTTAAGAAGCGACCGCTCCGGAGCTAATAATCATCCCCGGCATGTCTGGGACAGAGACAAATTACCTCTTTTCAGGCAACAGAGGTATCAGTGTAACTGGCCTTTATTACAATTCTTCCAGAATTATGCTCCACTTGGAAATCATTAACACTTGGTCTAATCTATGACCAGTGTAATTACCCATCCATCTGTCTGTCTTTTCATTAAAAAAGAAAACTTTATATCCAAATTTCAAGAATATCTGTGACAGAAAATGTGAATGAATGGTTGTGTGCAACAGGGTGAAGGTACACTGTAAAAAAAAAAAAAGAGTTAAAAAAGTAATTTTCCAGAAATTTACTGTATTATCATACAGGGTTTTTTTTGCAAAAAACATGAGGTATATTACTTTTATTATAAATATTATTAGTAAAACGTCTGGCAAAAGTTGCCAAAAACGTATTGTCATATACACGTAAAAAGACATCAACTTTTGTTATTCTCTGTCTCTCTCTCGAGATATATATATATATATATATGTATATATATATATATACATATGCATATATATATATATTTATATATATATACATATATACACATATATATATACATATAAATATATATATACACACATATATATACATATATATACATACACACACACACACACACACACACACACACTAGCGCTCAAAAGTTTGGGGTCACCCACAAAATGTCTGTTGTCCATGAAAACAAACCGTTTTATTCATGAAATGAGTTACATAATGAATCTAAAATTTAGTAAATACATCAAGGGTTAGGGTTAATTATAACCTCTCCAAATCTCCAAATGTACTTCTAGATACTCAACTAGCCTGAGGAAGGATCATTTTATTACTTCTCAAATCAGCACAAAACAGTTTCCAGCTGTGCTAACATAATGCTGAAGTGTTTTAATGATCAATGAGCCTTTCAAAACTATAAACATGGATTAATACAATGTGCCACTGGAAGACAGGAGTGATGGTTGCAAGATATTGCAGAAATAATACTCCAAAAAGAATCACTAACACATAGTCTGCCCACATCATGGCCTGGAACTTGACATAAACAGCAACAGTAACTAAGGGGGCGGAGTTTCAGTTGAGAATTCAAGTGTTCTAGAATGTATGACACATCATAGATGTGATGTAGATGAAGGTATGACATCATATCAAACATCACAGCAGCCAAAGTCTTAGTATAGAGTCTCAGACAGACAGAATCAGATTTCACTTCACAATCGACCGAACGACAGACAATTACTGAGGTAATTCAACATGGCAGAAGAACCACAAACAAGTACCGTATCTGAGAAAGATACACCAGAGATGGTTCCGGAGAAGGACAACATCCGGCTGTTTGTATCCCTGCTGATGGCGAGACTGATGACCAAGTGTCACGCTCTCCAGAACCGAAGCCAGGAGGAGTGGGTCCCCCACATCAAGAGACTGGTAAACCAGACCATGGAGGGACTCAATGTGACTGAGGGCTTCTGCCCCAAAGTCAAGAACATCAAGAAAGTGTGCAAGGATGTGCTGAAAGACCTCCAGAAGAAGTTCTGTGGTAAGAGGTTGCTGGAGTCTGTTATACTGTTAGAGGAACCAGTTGTCGACGCAGCCATCGTCCACTCTTTGCAGATACACATCACAGAGCTGTCTGCTTATCTGGCAAAGAAAGATTCCACCCGCTGTACGTGGAAAGATGCGCTCCAGGTCGTGGGTTTCTGTGCAAGTATACTTGGTGCTTTCCTTTTAATGGCACTCATTGTATAAAGCAGCAAAGTAGCAGCTGCGTGGGTTTTCTCCGGGTGCTCCGGTTACCCTGATACCTTTCTAACTATAGATTACTTTTAAAAAAACCTTGTTAGTTTTAAGAACATGTAGACTAGTTGACAACTTTGAGAAATAAGCTAATTTTTACTGTTTTGTTGTATAAAGCAGCAGCTGCATGGGTTTTCTCCGGGTGCTCCGGTTACCCCGATAAGTGAATTTTTATTGTTTTGTTGTATAAAGCAGCAGCTGCGTGGGTTTTCTCCGGGTGCTCCGGTTACCCCATCCCTTTCTAATTATAGATTACTTTAAAAAAAAAACCTGGTTTGTTTTGAGAACATGTAGACTAGTTGACAACTTTGAGAAACAAGTAAATTTTAATTTTCTTGTTGTATAAAGCAGCAAAGCCCAAAGGCCTTTTATTATTATTTTTACACTGTGGTATTGGCACTTTTATTTAAAGGGATAGTGGGGCTAATTAGTTTTGATTGACTTGTGTGTGTGTGTGTATGTGTGTGTGTGACAGTGTGGGTTTTCTCCAGGTACTCTGGTTCCCACACTCCCAGTTATGGTTCCTGTAAACTAGTATTATAACCACTTCTATTGCATAACTAGTCCAACAAACTTTTGTTAATGCTCCCGTCTGAAAATGTGTACGCTAAGCTAGCTAGCAATGTTGCTAGTAGCTTAACATAATAGAGGGCTGTACGCATACTGTATACATAACACATGCTACCAAAAATATCAATCTGTGCTATGGGTGATTTATCATGTTAGCACCAGTGACACCATACTGTATTTAACATGTTCTCTAGTACAGGGATTCCCAAAGTGTGGTGCGCGCACCCCCAGGGCTGCACAGGCAACCGATAGGGGGTGCGTGAGATGAAAAATTGTAAAATCAAAAACTGTAATATTAATTAATATATGCAGGCTATTCAAAATACACTTCATCTAAAAATGAAGCGTAGAAGTCATCTTCTTCCATTTTTTCAACCTGAGTTATGATGACAGGGTTGATTAACCTCCACGGTCATTTAAACTTTTGTTCAACGCGGCTCAAAATATTATAACATTTTCCCCAATTTATCTGCTCTCTGCCTCTGAGACTGTCATCATCCTCTTAGCTCTTAAAAGTGGAAGCTTGCGCATAACTTTGTTGCATTATATTGAAACTGTGTTTCAGATTAATTAAAATGCGATAAAATATTTTATTATATGGCTGTTCTGGTCATTTGAGCATGATTAAACATGCTGCCTTTAATATGGCTATAAACTTTTTTTTTTTTTTTGAAGGTGTGGGGGATTGTGGCTAAAAAAAGTTTGGGAACCGCTGCTCTAGAGTGTAGCCTACATCTAACATGTTTTAACTCCATCCCAATGCAAGAGATTTTGTGGATTGTGCCACAAAACTATCAACCTCTGAAGCACCAGTGCTATGAGCAAAAAAAGTTAACATACAGCCCATGATATCTCAAAGGTAATACTCCAAAAACAACCGCTAACACATCATCTGTCCACACCATGGTTGTTGACAGTCCTGAAACTTGAAAAAAGATAGCAACAGTAACTAAGGGGGCGGAGCTTCAGTTGAGAATTCTAGTGTTCTAGAATGTATGACACATCAAAGATACATCAAAGCACATCAAAGCAGCCAAAGTCTCCCATAGAGTTCTCAGCAAATATTAGAAGTTACCAGGTACATTAGAGTGGAAATGAAGCAGTCAACCAAGTTACCCTTATTTACTAGATTGAGACCTATTCTTATCAATAGTTATACAACAAACGTGAAAAATATAAACATATTCAAGAAAAACGGAGTGCCGTTTTATATTTTGTGTTACGGGCGCCGCCATCTTGCGGTACAATATCCCGTGACGTCACGGGGTTGGTTGGCTTCGCGGTCCGCATCACACACACAGAGATAACAGGAGAGATAACAGAGGGAAAGATGGAGACTGGTGAGCCAAAGGAGATAAGAAGACAGAAGGGAGGACACTACTGTATTGTACTGGGGTGTAAAATGAGTTTTACAAAATTAAGGCCAAAGAACAGGCCGACAAAACAGTCCATTTTCACAAACTTCGGAGAGCAGTACTGCCGCGCTGACAGGCGGTGAACTTAAAAACACTCGGAGCAGCTCCAGGCTTTAGTCTGCTGGTCCGGCGGACCACTAGCTTGCCAAACTCAAAACTCTTCTGTTCTATGCAATCTTCCTCCAGAAAATGCTAACTACAGACGCTGGAGTGTTTTTAATTTCACCGCCGTTATAACCGGAGCTCTACTGAGAGCACAACACTCAGTACAGTACAGCGGTATCAATCCACCGCAGAGACAGACAGGCAGTGAGACAGGTCAAGTTAAGTCAGCAGGTATTAAGTCATCAACTATGTCCATACTCCAAAACTAACCGTATACACAAACACAATAATTGAAACGTAGCTGTCCGACTCTGTCCCTCTGTGAGCCTCTTATTAAACACACCTTTCACCTCAGACAGCAGCCCTCATAAATACCCTCACCACTCTGAGCCTAAACATGAACATATCTGCAGCTCAGCATTGGTCTGAAATGACTGTCAAAAATTAAGAAGTAACCACAATAATAAATACAAACACCTGTCTTAAAACCCAAATAATTCCACATCAACATCATTTAATTCCTTAGCCAGAGGAGCTCATCACAGCTGATGCAAACCTCTAAAGAAATTATTTTTACTTATATTATTATTTCTTACCGTGACTCCTCGTTCTCCACGTCAGTCAGTCAGGTTATCCTACATTCCGCGACCTCCCTCACCACATCTTGCAGGCTATATTCTTGTGATGCGTGCAGTTTACAGGCGCTATTCCTTTACTTGGCCTAACTGCTTCAAATGCGTCTCCATGTGTAGTGGCAGATTTAAAAAATAAAAAAAAGCTTCACCAACACGAACCAACATAATGCACATTTACTTTCGGAAAAATATTTTACTCAACAGAAGTATTGACAGTCGCACGCTAAAAAAAAAAAAAAACACTTTGGCACACTGGCTCTGACTCTGACAGCTCAACAACATCAACCAATAGTAGCGCCAGTATATCAAGTATATTATATTAAACATGGCGAGTTTTCAGTATTTGAGCCTAGTCCAACTATTGTATTTGAGATTCAATCATAATCAGTTTCTATAACTATTATTAGCAACTTTTAAATCACCTAGTAAAAAAACAAAGTGAAGAGCAGAATACAAACCATTAATAAAACATTACACAGTACTTGATGCAAATGGGAAATGTTTATATATATATATATATATATATATATATATATATATATAGGGATATAACCAAAACTATGCTACACTATGTGCTGTATACAGTGCACAATGATGGTAATATGTTATACACTGTACATAAGTGAAGTCAAGTGGTTATTGCTAATATAGTAAGGTGCATGATTGTCCATAGATGTTAGAAGTAACTGCATATTGATACTTTTGATAGTCACAGAAGAATAATACCCTGGCTTCTAGAGAATGTGACATTAATATCATTATGTTCAATATCCCTCAGAAGCACACATTTATCATATGATGACAACACACCAAATAAAGGTAATTTTAGTGATTCAACCAGCACTGGTTGAACTAAAACAACAATTACCCACTACTGTAACAACATGGTGGAAACATTGGACAGACTTATGCATGGTTATTGTAATAAATAAAATCACAACAAAGTGCAGAAAAATATTAGAGTAAATCCCATTTAATGGCAATCACTTTCATGCAACATTCATAAATCCTCATAAGCATACTCAAATCCATGATATACCAGGGGGGGAAATAGCTCTGATGGAGTGGATGATACAGGCTGGAATCAGGATCCTGTTCTTCTTCCCCAAATGCCCCCTGGCCCAAAGGGTTAACTGTCTGTACGCAGTCAACCTAAAGAGACTGATATAAATATGTATTGGTTAGATTAGTTTTACCACATGTATTCATACATATCAACTCCAGAACTGCTAGTTATGCTGTCTCAAACGATTACATTCATGAAATAGTTGTTTGTAGTTGTGCAACAAGCTAACATAAGGTTAATTTATAGGGGGACAGTCCCTGTATATGGTGCTCTGTACCTAACGTTAGCTGGTGCTGTTACCACAGATGTTCCTGCCCCCTCCCCTCCTCATAACGTGCTGGCCGATACAAGATAAACTAACAAGCCAAACAATGCATCATGTGTCATCATATTGTCACCCAGACTTCTCACACATGTTTTGCATCACACTCTTTCGTCCACAAGAAAATTGTTATTGCAACCTAGCTGGCCATTTGATGTCATTGTTAGCTAACGCTAATGTTAGCTAGTAATTAGCTATTACCGTTAGCATGGAGCGACATAAACTAAAACGTTTTCGTCTGATAACTACTGGAAATGGAAACATTGTTCGCATCTTCTCCATAACATTCCTGCCTCACTATAGCGTTTATTTATTATATTTCACGTCAAACCACCGGCGATTACTGACGTTAATTAGCTTGACCTAGTTACCTGCTGTTGACAGGACGCTCCGGTGTCTCGGCTCGGACATCCTTCAGGGACAGCACGGCCGCCTCCGACACGTCCTCCTCCCGGCACAGTACTCCGAATGTGCGAACATTTGTTACACATGCTTCACCACGCATGGTATGGTCCACGTCAGCCTCCTGACAGCAGACAGACTCAGGACACACCGACACCAGGTGCTGCCGACCCGCTCCGCCCCCCAGACGAGCTCCGGCTCCACATCCTCCTCCTCTCTCCGGACCACCGCTCCAGTCAGCTGTATTGGCTCGAAAGCCTCAGCAATTAGTTTGAGATGTTCACTCAGCCTTTCTACTTCATCTCCATCCATTGTGGTTCTCTTCTTAAATGAATTACGGACGTAGGTGCAGTGTAGTGTAGCTGGTAATACCTATGGATTGAACCGCGCCGAGAGAACCAACTAACCCCGTGACGTAGGCATTGACGTCACTCCAAAATGGCGGCGCGCTGTCGAGCTAGCTAGGTTAAATTACGATATTAAATTGGTAATTTCTCAGGTTTTATCTACTTTTATTTTATTTTTAAATTAGCAGGATGCTTTTTCGTGTATATTTGATTGATACAAGTGCCAATTAATGCACGCTTCACTTCCACTTTAACTCAAGCACTGTATTGAACTAAAACTTTGAGGTACTTTACTTGAGTATTTTAATGTTATGCTACTTTGTACTTTGATTCCACTAAACTTCAGATAAGAGGGAAATATAGTACTTATCCCCCCAATACATTAATTTGACATCTGTTCATAAGATCCAATACTCTACAAAAAAAAGCAAAGATTATTATTATCATTTTTCTCTATATTGAATATATTTTGAGACGCTTAAGAGGGATGATATAATGAATATCGTTAGAAGTAAGAAAGAAGTTAAAAGTAATCCTAGTAAAATACTGTTTACACATCGATCCATCGTCTTACTCTAATTAGATAGTTCCAGTATTTTATTTGATAATACACAAACATACTGTTTTTAATAATATTTTAATGAGAACATGTATGTCCTTTTACTTGACTAGTTTTTGTTTTTTTACACTGTGGTATTGGCACTTTTATTTAAAGGGATAGTGGTGTCAAAGTAGTTTTGATTGACTTTGTGTACCTACACTCCCAATTTGGACAATGAACAATTTAATTATTATTTTATTATTAAGTATTTTTGTTGCCTGAGATGTCTTTTTAAATTAGAGCAATACAAAAGTTGTGAAGGTTTAAAGGGTATATACAGTACATACTTATTAGGGCACAAAGGTGTAACAGATTAGATAGATAGAACTTAAAAAGGAAATTGTGAAATAAAACATTAACGCATTGAAGTAAAAATAGTCTTTTCTGGCATATAACGTAAGGTTTTAAGGCAGTTAAACAAGTCATGGAAGAAATTAAAAGTTAATTGACATTTATAAATGAAAATGTTTTACTTTTAAGAACCAACATGTATTGCCTATATTTCACCTACTTTTTGTGGTATTGACTTGACTTCCTGTTCAAAAATAAACATTTACACATAAAATGAATAATCAAATAATTTAAATATTGAAGATACTATTGTATAGGTCTTGCACAATATATCATAGATATTTTACCCCAAAAAATCAGCTGTTTCCAGCTTTAATAGTCATTTACCACATTACCAATGTCTAGACTACTTTTATATTATTTTTTGTTGAGCTTTTCTTTCACAAATAATTTCTGAGTGAATTTCTAAATTATCTGTGAAAACAATTTTTGCTGCCAAAAGTTTTACATTTTTTTTACAGTGTAAAAAAATGCAACAGTTGAACCTTAAAGGGTAAAAAAAACAATGTATAAATTTTGACAGAAATATAAAATTGTTGTTTGTTTCATTCCACTTGCCCCACTCTTTTACAGATACACCAAGTTTTTCACCTCAGCCGAGCGTAAGAAAGCAATTTCTGAAGACCTTTTCAAAATAACAGCATTTCTACTTTTTCCTTTTTTGGAGGGCATTTTCATGCTTTACTTGATAGTGACAGAGGGATTGGAAGGGAGAGGGGAAGACATGCAGCAAAAGGGACTTTTGGCTGGATTCAAACTAACAAGTTCTCCAACATAAACGGCACAGGAGGTCGTGTGTCAGTACCACAAATTACGGTACATATCGCAGCTCGCGGTATAACTATGTATTCTCAAAATAACAAACACGTACGGTCCACGGTTGTAAAAAAGGCTTCAGTTTCAGTGGAGTGTTGTAAAACCACTGAAGTTTAGGGTAAAAAACTTCCTGGTAAGGCATTATAAAAGACAGCTTAAACATATACTTAATATACCTTAACCCATTTAGGCCTAAAACGCCTGTAAAACTCTGGGCGATTTTAAAATAACCCCCTAAAACCTGAAGTTTTTCTGGAAATTCAACAGAAGTGTCAATGCTTCCTACTAAATAATAGATTTTTCAGCCTCTGTAGCAGTTAGAAATTAAATTCAAAAAGTATTTGAGAGCTTATACCTGTTATATCTGAGCTCCCTCCTCTATAGTCGTCTTGATTTCAGTTCTGGAAAAGTCCCATGTTGCATTGCAACACTCCCGCATGTATTCTGATGCATTTCATTGGCCAAGAGACCGAAAATAGGTGGAAAAAACTACAAATACTACAAAATGACGTATCCGCTTTCCTGGCTTTAATGGTAGAATAACACAACAGCGCCCCCGGTTTTAATGGTAGGATTGCGGTAATGCTTTCCCGGCTTAAATGGGTTAAACATATGTAAATGCCAGAAGCGAACTAGATACAAGGGTCACGTGTCTAACGCAAGTCACATAAAAAAACGTAAGATACATTCAAAAACGTGATTTCCGTAACTTACTTAATAATATAAGTTACAAATGGTTTACTTTTGATTTCACACGGGACACAAGCCTCTCTCTCCTTGGTGAAGGTCCACTGTTTGTTCGACCCATCCACCAACCAAACCTCCAATCGAATTTGCCTCCCAGTCAATCGTTATGTCAGCAAGATGGCGGTGGTCGCATTGCAGCGGTCGGTGAAGTACGTCAATATCGCTTGTTTTTCGCTGCCTGTAAAAACAACTTATATTGACGTTTTTGACGGGACAACAGGCTGATTTAAACCCGGGTCCGCTGTGAAAAGGACTCAGCCTTAGTGATTTGCCCTCCATAAATGAGCCATCTGGATGCCCCATTGATTTTTAATTATCAAATTGAATATATGCATTAAGGTGGATTTAAAGACTTTAGAAACATGCAGTTAAAAGCAGATTTCCAAAAATAAAGACGGAAAAGAGAAAGCAATGAGATTGGTCAAAAAAGATTAGCCAACCATTGGGGTTAGTTTGACTGAATCCAGTGATCCCTGAGGAACCCCCCTGGGATGGGAACTTCAATTATCCAAGAGGCAAGGCACATAGCGGGATCTCTCAAGCAATCTCCTTAGTAACATACACCACAGGGAAATGAAATGACATTTCTATACATAGATTTCTCTCAAGGACATAGTTTAGGAGACCAAATGTAATTGGTGTTCGCCATGTATCGGGATTGGATCACAGTTTAAAAAAAAACTGGGGGATGATGTGTGTTTTGTCCGATCTAATCCAACGCTGAGCTCAAGAGAGAAAGTGATTTCCAGGAATATGCTGTTTCATCTCATTTTATGTTCCCTTGTATTGTGTGTGCGTTTGCTACCTTATCTACATGTTGAGTGGATTAAATAATAACCTGTTTGACATTGGAAAAACCTAGAATGTTTCTCAGTTTCCCTCTCCCGGTTTCTGTCTCCTCAATCACTGTAAATCTCTGGATCCTTCTCTCTCTTTCTCTTGTATATGCAATGAAGTAACAACCACTAATCCACAGGCAGTGAGTGGGCGGAAAATAGTGGAGAGCAGAGGATGTGAGGGAGACTGTGTGTGTGTTTGTGCGTGTCACACAAGAAGCTTCAGAATGAAACCCGGGTCAGACTGCCAGACGCAATCCTTGACCGAAAGCAACTGCCCTAGTTTCGTTGCGAGTAATCTCTCTCGACAGAGTCTCCATTCAAATAAAAACTCTGCTGCTGCTGCTGCTGTGTGTGTGCTTTTGGTTGCTTCAGAGGACAAGGCAGTTCAGCTCGGCAGCTGCAGTTGCTTTGACAAAAATCACACTCTAGTGGGTGGGAAGATCCCCTAAAGCACACAGGTAAACAACACCACAGCAGTGCAGCAGAGGCATGAAAACACTTGGTTTGAGCGAGGTAAAGTGAAGCCCAAAGTCAATCGTAACAAAAATAATGCATCAAAGTAAAACTCTACTCCAGCAGTCCTACCAGATCCTCAACACAGCGGTGACAAAGACAACTCTCAATTAAATCATGATGCCAAAATGACTTATCTCTAAACTCAGGGTTCGTACAGGTGCCTGAAATTACTTGAAAATGCTTGAATTTTAATGTTGAATTTCAAGGTTTGAAAAGTGCGTGGATTTTGGATTAAATGCTTGAAATTCTTACTGTATTTCTCTTGCAATCTGATTATAGATAACCGCATTTTCAATGGGAGAAAATAAAAAAACTGAATAGCCTATAGGGGTCTCAAACTCAAATTACCTGGGGGCCGCTGGAGGAAGTATCAAAATGACCAAAAAAAGACACAAAATGACTAAAAAAAACACTAAATTACTTTAAAAAGCCACAAAATGACAAAAAAATACACAGAATTACCAAAAAGACACAAAACCATTAAAAAAGGAGACAAAATGACCCAAAATGACAGAAAAAAAACTAAATTACTTTTTTTTTAAATGACCAATTAAAGACCAAAAAAGACACAGAATTACCAAAAGACACAAAATTACCAAAAAACTCTCACAAAATGACAAAAAAAGACACGAAATGACCAAAAAATACACAGAATTACCAAAAAACACAAAAAATTATTTCAAAAAGACACAAAATGACCCAAAAATGACACAAAATGACCAAAAATGACAGAAAAAAACGAAATTACTTAAAACAGAAACAAAATGACAAAACAAAGGACAGAATTACCAAAACAGACACAAAATTCCCCCCAAAAAAGTAATTAAAGGGACCTTCCACACACAACACGGTAAAGTGCCATTCATATAAAACTCACATTAAACTTTCATATATTCGGTGGGGGGCACAAAATATTGTCACGAGGGCGGCAAGTTTGAGACCCCTGCTATAGCCTATCTGAAATGAAGAGCGCTCCGCCTGCATCTTGCCTGCGTCTTCCTGTTTTTGAGATGTTTCTAGTTGCTCTACCCTGTATCTTCTTACTGAAGGGAGTTTTTCTAATTCCTAGTGGATGTGAGGGCTCCTGAAGTAGCCTATTTGTGTTTCTTTCCTCCTAGTTTGGGTTGTGTTTAGTTCCACCAGCTGCCGCTTGATGATTTTTGTGAGCTTACTTTTGCTCCTAGCCCCTAGATTCCCATACCAGTATGTTTTACGAGATTAGCAAACTACTTTTAGTTGTTGAAAGTGTAATACCATTGCTGGTGGTATGGTGAAGTTAAATTACCCCTTTTAGTATCGAAGTACTCATCTAAAACATGACATTTACAACCATTGAAAGGTACTGGAAAAGCTTGAAAATGGACCTGGAAAAGTGCTTGAATTTGATTACTGATAAAGTGTACGAACCGTGTAAACTTGATGTCTGTGCAGAATCAGTCAAGTCAAGTCCTAGTAGGTGTCGCTATAATTGGAGAGTGCAGTCGAGAGTGCTTCTCCATGTAGCATATATGTTAATGTGCTGGTCCTCGTTTGTCGACTGACTTTAAATATTGAAGGTGTAGCCAAGATCACTGTAAAATTTATACATAGCCTTTCATGAGTCATATGCAGAGCGAGATAATTATTTAATTGGCCTTGGATCTTTATTTTGAAAAACATGAGCATCTGTGATATCCACTACTACTCATTAGAGGAAGTTTTAGAGATACAGGTAGCCAACTAGCTTAGGCTCAAAAATGAAAAAGCGAGTCAGACTGAATGTCTTTTAATACAACCAAACAAGACGTTTGAACGAAACCTAAATATTACAATTTACTTTCATGACTTTGAAACACACTGTGAAGGGGTCGAAGCTGTAAGATGAAAACACGGACAACACTGCGTAAGAAACTTTTTCTATCACAAGGTAGCATACACTGCTTTATTGTGTATTTTACTCTAAATGGGACCGTGATGTCCAAAATGAACATCATAATGTATTGAATAAGACTTGAAACTAACGATTGAGATCATAAACTCATGAAGAAATGTTTCCTGAGGTAATAAATCAAGTAAGAAGTAGCTTCATTTTCTCATAGACTTCTATACTATCAGACTTCTATTTGCAACCAGTGGAGTCGCCCCCTGCTGGCCATTTAAAAGAAAGCTGAGTTAAGGAACTTCTGCATATGGCCAACATTCATAGAGACAGAGTGACACGTCATAACACTAACAAAATGTCATTTTATTGTTTAAACTGTTAGATTTAGGCATGTCATATGATTACTTTACCACTCGGTTGCTGTGTTCCAATACCCATACTTCCCGTACTCACTATACTTAGCTTGAGTACACAGGGTGTTCCGATTCCGATCGCGGTGAAAATAAGTGTACCTAAAGGACCCGGATGTTGCACTCATAACGGTCAAAACACTGAGTGTGGAACGATGTACACTATACGCACTCAACCGCCGCGATCTTGTCTACGTAGCGGAAGAGGCGGAGCCAGGCAGAGCCGCTCAGCTCGAAAAAAATGTTTGTAATGGCAGCCGACGACGCCGGCGCATTTTCCACATTTGCTGCGTTAATGGAGCCATATTGCCGGATTGTAGAAGTAAAGATTAAACAACACAAAGGATAATTTTTTCGCCGTTTAAAGCCGGAAGTTTTTTGCGGGTGACGAGCCGCGGCGGCCGTCGCGAGCGTCATTTCCGGTAAGTGCATCACGAAGTATTAGATTTGGAACAACACTCACCTGCTGAAATCTGTGTACTTTGTGAGTGCGGATAGTGTACTGCATTTAAGTGTACTCATGGAAGAATGGGTATTGGAACACAGCATATGTCTACCGGAAAGGACTAAGTAGCTGTTAGCAAGCTAATGTTAGCTATGTGTTAGCAGGCTATGGTTAGGCATGTATTAGCAAGCTAATGTTAACTATGTGTTAGCAGGCTAAGGTTAGGTATGTATTAGCAAGCTAATGTTAGCTATGTGTTAGCAAGCTTTGGTTAATTAAGTGTTAGCAAGCTAATGTTAGCTATGTGTAAGCAGGCTAAGGTTATGTTTGTATTAGCAAGCTAATGTTAGCTATGTGTTAGCAAGCTAAGGTTAATTACATGTTAACAAGCTAATGTTAGCTATGTAAAAGTTCAGTTTTCTTGTTTGTCAGCTTTTAAGAACTTAGTTCTGGTTCTTTATATGTTGGTAATGCGTTTCACCACACAGCAGTTTTAAAAGTGTTTCTGTTGTTTGTTAACAGAATTAACAAGGACGCTCCATCAAACAATACAAAATCAATAGAGGGGGAGATTGATTGTTTTCCCCTACAGTGGGCGGGACTTAAGTGTGGTCTGTCCTTATGGCTAATGTGGTATACATCCACTGAAGATGAAGGGAAGAAAGGAGCAGCAGGGTCTTTGGAAATATCTGATTGGATTGCACTGTAGACATCTGCAAGAAAGAGCTTTGATGATGCAACCCACTGCTGAAAAACAGGTAAAAATGAATGAATAACAATATTATGAGGATTTCAGTGAGAACGCCATATGCCTGAATCAAAGCGCAATGCAGTGCTGAGGTCATAAATGACGTCAATCTTAAAATTCAGAGATGATACTATATATTTCACTTCATGGGGTCTATATTCTTTATGATCAAAGGCAATGAAAGTAGACCCCATGCGTTCACACAATAGATATGAATTCTTACAGCGTGATATCCAATATGTGTGCAAGAAAGAAAGAGCATGGATCTCTGCCCCTTCACTTGCAGTCTCTCAACAAAGTGATCAAAGCCTTAATGGCCAGTAGATATGACAGGATTATTACATTTTAATTCTCACCCACCATCCTGATGTCTCATTAAGTTACACCGACCCAGCTGCAAGCCTATGGAAAGTGATGAAATATGAATTAAAGCACTTTTTTTCTTTTTTTAGTCAGGTGAGGTTACACCGTCCTCCAACCCGCTCTGCTATCTAATGATGAACTCCTTTGAAGTTAAAAGGAGCTCAGCATGGATCTGTTCTTTTATCTGCATACGGATAGCGAATGAGTGGACTTTTCCCACACAAGATTGGGCGATCAATACTTCTAGCTGGCGGATTTCAGTGATGTTTTTAGATACGTTCGAATGAAATAAAAAGGATGCTGGGAGTGCTCAGCTGAAACAACAACTTCACATGTATTGTTTATGAGCATGCACAAGTGGGACCAATTACTCAACTGAATAGCAAAAAACTAACTCGGAGACGAATGATACACCAGCTGAGATCCACACAGCAACATGGCAGTCTGGCACGCCGATGGATTTCTCAATTAAGGAGTCTTGATGAGAGTTTTTGTAAACATTGTTATTGCAAAAGTGAAGTAATGTGGCACACCTGGCTTAACTCCACGGTGAGGTAAACAAGGAAAGGAAGTAAACTTATCGAACAGGAACAAGACGCTTACTGTTAAGTTTTGTCTCACATTCTGAAAAAAAAAAAAAAAACCTTAAAAAAAAATTCCTCATCCATTATTCCTGACTGAGAGTCCTCATTTTGATGAAGCTGTTTATAGTAGTTCATGTCCTTGTTTTCAGAATCATAATTTTTTTTTAAATTATTATAGCCGAGTATGTTTTGTGTATTGGTGCATAAGAAGAAACAAACAAAGTACAAAAATATAGATATAGATTAAGGCAAGTACTTCAGTAGCTTAAATAGAAAATGTATAGAGCAGAAAGGTCAGCATTTTAAAATTATTATTTTTATTATTATACTATATATATATATCTAGTAAATTATATAATATATATATTTTATATATATATATATATATATATATATATATATATATATATATATATAAATTTATACATTATACATTTAGAATAAATATATAAGTATAATTTCCTAAATTAATACAGTAATTTAGAAATTCACTGGATTCATTTGCAGGGGTTTTCCTGTTTTTTCTACATTAAATGCAAAAAAAGGAAAATTATTATAATATGTATATATATATATATATATATATATATATTTAGTATAGATATATAAGTATAAATATATATATAATTTACTAAATTAATACAGTAATTTAGAAATTCACTGTATTCATTTGCAGGGTTTTTCCTGTTTTCTCTACATTAAATGCAAAAAAAAAAAAGTGATTTACATTTCTTACAAACAGTAACCATAAAATAAAAAGTTGAAATCTGTAAATATGTATGATGGGACATTATGGATTTTTAACAGGTCTTAAATGTTGAATCACAATGAATTCTATGTTAAAAAAAAAAGAAAAAGATAAATGATATGATATTTAATGTATATTATCTGTATTTTTAAAGAAATTATCTGTAAAATAATAATAAAATGACTTATGGTCTTTTACTGTTATTGATGGTAACTTTTGCTGCCAGACTGTTTACTGTTTTCTTACTATTATTATATTGTTGTTTTTTTTACAGTGTAGTTTTCTTATGTAGCAACTTGCCAGCTGATTTTCACAATCCTGCTGACAATTAAACCAAAACACAATTTCTTCAGCCGAGGTAATGACGGCAGCCTTAACCTTTAAGTCCTTATGTATTCAAGCATGCATCTCGTCTTCTTGACACGTTAACTCATGGTGCAAATGTATCAAAAACACTCATTAGAGCCATTCATTCCTCTGCCTGGTTTAAACATCTTGAAGCAAACACCACTACAGGGGCACAGTTGAGGGTCTTGAGGGAATGTGAAGGAAGTTGAAATACACCACAGTGCTTGATTCAATGATGCATACAATGAATCTAAAATGAGTTAAGATAATAAGAAAACGCTGGGGTCATGGCAATGTCATGTTTAATATTGCAATCAATTGCAGTCCATGTAAATTAGTTGGCAGCACAAGATAAGGTCTGCAGTCTAATGGCATGTCTTCTTTATTAAATATGGCATATAAGGCAGAGAAAGGAGGGGGTGGCTGTGAGTCATAAGGGATAACATGCAATAATTGCATGTATAGAACCTTGAATGTCACAATGCTGATGGAAAAGTTTCTGCAAAAGGACACATTATAATCCAATATTTGCTATTACTTGTAAGAATAAAATGTGCAGAGCAGAAAAACAAACAGAAGAGGTGTTGTGTATTACGGTACATGTTTAACCCTTAATAGGACACTCATTGAAATACCTGCAAATTCCAAATTTCCACCCTAGAGAATATTGGAGGATATTACATACTGCCAGAATGTGTAAAAAAAAAACCTACGGACCCGGGGGACGGGGGTAATATTTTGAGAAAAAAGTTTACGAGATGAAAGTGGCAAATCTACGAGAATGAAATGCGCAGATTTATGAGATTTAAAGTGGTGAATCTGCGAGAAAAAAACTTTTTTTTTTCTCGTAAATCTGCACATTTTTTCGCGCAGATTTGCCACTTTAAATCTCGTAAATCTGCAACTTTTTTCTTGTAGATTTTTTATTTTAATTCATACTTAATATGCCGTTTTAGTCAAGTTCTCCTCGTACAACTCATTGGAGAATAACACGACTGTTTCTTTCAGATTTTTTTTTCTAAATTTTTCATTTTTACATTGGAGGTCAATAAAGTTAATATTATTATATTATTATCATACTGATTGGTCAGATGTCATGGTGTCACTGTCTGTGACGAAGTCTGATCTTTGCTGATTAGCTGGAAGAAATCCATGTGGTTCATATCAACTGAAGATACCAAATATAGTTTATTATATATAGTGCTGTTTACCCAAAAAAGGGTTAACAGCACATATCGCAGCTCGCGTTTCACTGCTCACAGTACAACGCACACACGTTGCACACTCGCGGTTTAAAAAAGGCTGCAGTTTGTGTGGATTTATGTTATTTATTGGCTATTCCAACATACAAAGTGATTATGTACATTTACTGAGTGAATATTTAGAAAATAAAACATATATTTCTCGCTAAAAAATGTGATCAAAATCCATTTCAATGCAGAAACTAAGTCAAAATATTGATTTTTTTCACTAAAAATGAGAGAACTGTCCGCCGTGTTTTTTGTTCTGACCGCCGGGACCTTGAAAGTCACGTGACTTGGAACAAACCAATAGGAACAAATATCCATGGAATAGCCATGGGATATGACTGTCATTAACTTGCATTGTAGCGAAATCCGTGTCAGTTTCACGGAAATTTGAATGATTCCGTGGCTATTGCAGGGATTTTGAGTTAAGCGAATCCGTGGCTATTTCACGGATTCCTGTGAGACCAGGTTCACAGATTTCTGTGTGTATTTCTTTGTGTTGGAGGGTCCACAGTCTCTCCGGTTCTTTTTGGAAATACCGATCCGATTAGTCAAGAGATCTGGACCCAGGGACACAGGAAGAGACGTGAAGAGAAAGGGGGAAAAAAAACAAAGATTGGAGGAGAAATGGGGTGAAACAAGGACAGAACCTTGGTGAGTGAAAAGATGCTTCCAGCCGCATTGAGAGCAAATGAAGTAAAAAGGAAAATGGATAGGAGAGACAGAGAGACGGTGCAGGAAGCAGATAGGAATGAGCATGTTGCTGAGAACAAGCTGTAAGGGTAAGACTGCAGTCTCTGAGGTGAATGGCCACAGAAACAAGCTAAAAGTGACAAATTCTTTGTAGTGCGTCTCAGATGTGTTTTCTTCAGGGGAAGTCTTTTTATGAAAATAAGCTTGGGTGGCATTTTTTCACTTATCCAGACTGCCTTCCGGCACTATGAGTGCATACATTAACATTGGATGTCCCAGTGGGAAATGAACCCTCTGTCCTTGCAGCGATTGTGTCAAAACATAATACATTTAACAGCGTCCACCTTTTAGTAATCCTCTGATGTCTCCGAGATGTAAAAATTTGCCTCAAAGACGCTCAGCAGCACTTTAGATTCTGGAAGGTTTTTGGATACATGAATAATATTGTGATCATGATTTTTAATTACTTTTGGCAGACAGTTGAAACAGAAAATTGGGAAACAATGAGTGGAGCAAGTGAAAAACAGATTTTTTTTTTACTGATAAATTACTGAAATATGTTTTTGTGAGGGTGCTAATTGGCCAACAGTTACAAAAACCTTACCGTTGTGAATATGCAGCAGGATGTTGGTTGAAAGAGAAAGTCCACGTTTCGATAGGTCATATAGTTTTTTATCAATCCCTGTTCAATGACCATGATCATTTTTGGAGAAATTCTGAGATTATAATGGGTGTGTATTGCACGGAATGTTCGTGTCACAGAGTGTGACATCATCGCCAGAGTGTAGAGGGAGAGAAAAAATTGTCGAAAAATAAATTTGAAAACTGCGCTCCAGGCCGCAAATGATCATGATTTTTAATTACTTTTGGCAGACAGTTGAAAGGAAATTGGGAAACAATGAGTGGATCAAGTGGAAAACAGATTTTTTACCGATAAATGTATATGTTTTTGTGAGGGTGCTTATTGGCCAACAGTTACAAAAACCTTTCCATTGTGAATATGCAGCAGGATGTTGGTTGAAAGAGAAAGTGCTGTGTCACTGTTTCCTCCATAGAAAATTGAATTAACTACATTAGCTGAAAACTTTGGAGTTTCATTGTAGTGTGACCAATATAATTAAGCTGCAATAAGTAATTTAACCCTCTGAACTCCAAGCTGTTTCAAGGTGTTCTTTGCTCTTTTTACATTTTACTCACTGTGGCCTTGAAATCCACTGTAATATTTAAGTCCTGCAGCTCTATGGAATCAGCACAATCATGGCTAGAAGTGGGGACAACTCAAAAAGTCTTTTGTGCAAGTTTACACAGTTATAATGACATACATCATAATTTATTTTTTTTAAGTTGCAATGCAAGTTGAATGTTGCTGATAAAAAAAAAAAATGTAATTGGAATAAAATGGAATTTATATATACGGGTCAATGACGTGATCTAGTCCAGTGTCAGTTGGTGTAAGCAGTGATTTTCTTCCCATCAAAATCTGATTATATACAGGAAAATAAATGTGAACTAAAATGAGAAAAAAAAATCCACTTTTACATTGCAACCCTATGGTATTTAGTAACAAATTTTACATAATTTGTCAAAACTTTAGAAAAATGTGGTTTTATTTAGAATATGTTCTGCTCAATATTGATGGAAAAGTGTAAATATAGAAATAGTAAAAAAATAATAATAATAATTTGATGTTTTTTAAAATTAAGTAATTATATGTATAAGTCCACTAATATGTAAAAATAATATAAAATACAATGTAGTCGGATTAAGTATTTAATATTTATCTTTTTTTGTGGTTAAACCATTTGACATCTTGCCAATCCTTATTTGTCACTGACCCGTACAACACTTTTTCAAGTAGCCACAAGTCTCATGAATATTGGTGGAAAATCTCTCCTGTCCTCTCCTCTCTGGTCTGTGTAACCAGCCTGCAGTTCTTTCTGATTTTCAGTGAATATTTGTCACGTGACCGTTTGTCTCAGCAGAATCAATCATGGCTTCACAGTGTTGCTGAGGAGCAGAATTTAATGTTTTTAAACATAATCTAGTTATTCTAAATTGTTTATTGTTGGTGGTTTTAAATGAGACATGTAGAATAAAGTCATTTTTGACCAAATATCCCAATTTTAAGCTTCATTTTGGTTCCTTTTCCTCATCAAAACTATCATAATGTATCATCCGTTCAAGGATTTTCAAAAAGTTCAAATTCCGACCTCACCTGTCCTCTCCTCTCAGCTCTGTGTAAGCACCCTGTACTTCTGTTGATTGGCAGAATCAACTATTGTGATTGATTCACCAACTCAGTGTTTTATTAAGGGACAAAACCAAGAGCTTGTCGCCATGTGTCACAACGAATTATCCCTCAATTTGATTTTCTAGCCCAATTAAAAAAAATTCAGTTCAATATATATCCTCTCTGGAGACTTTTGTATGCTGTCCACAGCAATTTTGCCAGATGGATCCTGTTAAAACAAGTCCAGTAGAGACTTTCCTGGCTTTTTCAATTCCAGTCTTTCTTCGAAAAGTGAAACTGACAGAAGGCATCACGACTGTAATAAAATACTCTCATCACCCTCTATGGGGGTTCTGCAAACAACCTACTGACACTTGCAATCTTGGCAGTTTCAATTTGCGAAAATGAAAGAAAAGTATCAAGTTCCCCCTGAAGTTTTGAACCCGGCCCTTTTTCAACAGCGCCGCTACTGCCTTCTTCACGGTCTGATTCACCCTGTTATCAGGGGGAACTGACAGAGGGTAGTAGAATGACGGAGAGGGCTCGGGAAGGAAGACTGAAGACATTAGCAGGAGAGACAACAGATGGGAGATTAAGAAGGGGAGACAGGGTGAGATGGAGACACGGGGAGATCTAAGAAATAGAGGAGATGCTGAAAGAAGAAGAGTTCATCACTTTAACTGACAAGCATACTAATCTCTCCTCTCTGTCAGACAGGGTTTCTATCCGTTTAACCCTCTGGAGTCCAGGAGAGACGCTGCAGAGGCAGCTTTCGTGTTTACTGGGTTTTTTTGTGTGTGTTTTTTGTAATTTCTTTTTTTTTTTTTTTAAGATATTTTTTTGGCCATTTTCAAGGCTTTATTGATAGTGAGACAGATAGAAAGGGGGTGACAGAGGGGAGGACATGCGGCAAAGGGAGCTCAGGCTGGATTTGAACCCGGCTCCGCCACAGCAAGGACTGTAGCCTCTGCACATGGGGCGCCTGTGTAACCCACTACGCTACGGACCACCCCTTTTTTGTAATTTCTTTGTGTGTTTTTGGTGTGTTTTTAAGTGTTTTTTTATGTTTTTTTTTTTTTTTTAATTGTGTTTTTTTTTTTTTTTTTTATTATTATTTGTTTTGTGTTTTTTGTGATTTTGTTGTGTTTTTTATGTTTTTATGTAAAAAAAAAAAAAGTGTGTTTTTTATTTTTTAAATCTTTTTGTGTTATTTGTGTTTCTATGTGTGTTTTTCGTAATTATTTGTTTTTTTCTGTAATTTGGTTAACCCTCTGGAGTCCACGAAAGCGCCGGAGCATGACTTCTTCATGATGTCAAAAAAAGACACAAAAATGTCCGAAAAAGACACAAAAAGACAAAAAAGACACTAAATGACAAAAAGACACTAAATTACCAAAAAAGACACAAAATGACTAGAAAAAATACACAAAATGACAAAAAAAGACACTAAATGACAAAAAGACACTAAATGACCTAAAAAGACACAAAATAACTAAAAAAAGACACAAAAATAACTTAAAAAAAGACACAAAGTGACTAGAGAAGACACAAAATAACTAAAAAAAAAGACACAACAGACACAAAATGACCAAAAAAGACACAAAATGACAAAAAAAAGACAAAATGACTAGAAAAAAGACACAAAATGACAAAACACCCAAAATGACAAAAAAAAGACACAAAATTACCAAAAAAATACACAAAAAACACATGAAAAGGTTTTCAAAGACTCCATAGGGTTAACTCTCCCTCGTCTTCCTTCATCCTCCCTTTTTTATTTCCTCTCCATTTACCCCATTTCAATGTGCATTTTCTACTATATTTTCTTTCATTCCGTCTCCTGTCTTGCTCAATTTCATCTCTCTCCCCTCTCGCCCTCTTTCTCCCCATCCTCCCTTTTTTTTCATCTATCCTACCCCCCTCTGTTTCCTTCTCCTTCCTTCCTCCCCCTCCTCTGTCTCGCCTTTGAGTCATTCAGAATAATTGCTCCGCGGCGCTTCCCTTCGCTGGGTGCTTATCAAGCTTCGGCTGCTATCTGCACACACAGCGTGCCCCGACAACACCGAAAAGTGTTTGCAACCACACATGGAGACATCCTGGTACACCCACACACACCTCTGTCAAGGTAAATGTGGAACCTCTCGCACAGTGGGACCAATCACATGCTGAGACACTGACGGTGCACCAATCAATGGCCCTGCAGGTGTGTGTGTGTGTGTGTGTGTGTGTGTGTGGGCTTCCTCCCCGGTCGTCCTCGTCTTTCGTTCCCATTAATCCGTCCAAACGTCTATCGATCTCTATTCCCCCAAAACGATGAATGAGTCACCATGAGTCTTCCTTTTCTCCTTTCTCATTGACTTTCCCTTCAGCCATCTCCCTGCTCTACTTCCTTCCTTCCTTCCTTCCTTCCTTCCTGTATACTTAACCCTTAATAGGGTACTCATTGAAATACTTGCAAATTCCAAATGTCAACCCTAGAGAATATTGGAGGATATTACATACGGCCAGAATGTGTAAAAAACATATGGACCCGGGGGAGGGGTCATATTTTGAGAAAAAAGTTTACGAGATTAAAGTGGCAAATCTACGAGAAACAAATGCGCAGATTTATGAGATTTAAAGTGGTGAATCTGGGAGAAAAAAGTTGCTTTCCCCCCACTTTTTTCTCGTAAATCTGCTACTTTTTTCTCACAAATTTGCCACTTTAAATCTCTTAAAATCTGTGACTTTTTTCTTGTAGATTTGCCACATTAATCTAGTAAATTTGCCACTTTTTTCTCGTAATATTACCATTTTGGATATCCACTGAAGTTACCAAATACGGTTCTTTGCCTGATAAAGGGTGAATAGGGCACTCATTGAAATACTTGGAAATTCCAAATTTCAACCCTAGAGAATATTGGAGGATATTACATACGGCCAGAATGTGTAAAAAAAAAAACATACAGACCCGGGGGAGGTGGGTAATATTTTGAGAAAAAGTTAATAAGATTTAACTGGCAAAAATGTGCAGATTTATGAGATTTAAAGTGGTGAATCTGCAGTAAAAAAGCTTTTTTTCCCATTAATCCGTCCAAACGTCTATCAATCTCTATTCCCCCAAAACGATGAATGAGTCACCACAAGTCTTCCTTTCCTCTCGCCTTTTCTCCTTTCTCATTGACTTTCCCTTCAGCCATCTCCCTGCTGTCCTTCCTTCCTTCCTTCCCCCACCCGACACCCACCGCATTATAGTTTTATGTATCCAAACATTTCTTCAAGCCATGCAAAGCCTGTTTGGGAGCCAGAAGGAATTTGACGGATAGAAATAAATCTCAATGGGCACAGCCAAAAATATCAGCAAACTTGGAAGAAACTTTAGAGCACAGCATAAATAGAAATGGCAGTAATGGCTTTCCACAGATTTTTTTTTGTGTGTTTGTAAGTTTTAGCTCCTAAATATGTATACTTAACCCTTAATAGGGCACTCATTGAAATACTTGCAAATTCCAAATTTCAACCCTAGAGAATATTGGAGGATTTTTCATACTGCCAGAATGTGAAAAAAAAAACATATAGACCTGGGGGAGGGGGGTAATATTTTGAAAAAAAATGTTTTAAGATCTAGGTGGCAAAAATGTGCAGATTTATGAGATTTACAGTAGTGAATCTGCGAGAGAAAAAAAGTTGCTTTTTTCCCACTTTTTTCTTGTAAATATGTGACTTTTTTTCTTGTAGATTTACCACTTTAATCCAGTAAATGTGCAACTTTTTCCTCTAAATATTACCCAAAATCTGTGTGGTTCTATAAACCTCACAGAGAGACATGGGGACCTCATTTTGAACATCCGCTGAAGTTACCAAAAACGGTTCTTCGCCCGATAAAGGGTTAACCTTTTTTTTTTCACCTTTTATGAATTCAAGGCAGGCGGCAACCTCTGGGTCTGAGCAGTGAGGCAAACCAGGAAGTGCCTTCAGCCTGCATTCTGACAAAAAATCCAACAAGGGGTGCTGACAAAGTTTGCAGAAGCATTTTGGTCCTATCTATCACAATACAAAATGAGGCAACTTCTCGCTTGATTTATTATGTCAGAAAAAAAATCTCATGACAATACTATGGTCTCAATCGCTAGTAAAAGATCTTCAAGACAAAATTATGTTAATTGTGTAAATATTGGTACAATTTAGAAGATAATAGACGTTTCAAAGAATCATATGATTTGGGGTGTGGCTACATTTGATTGACAGGTGGCTAACACAGCAAGGCGTCATCAGGAGAGAAGAAAAGTAACGCGTATCCATGCCACTAGGTCAATTAATTTTAACAAAAAAAAAATTAAGGAATCAGACGAACATGGAAAAAAAAAAGTATCCACAGCACTTTGTACATCTTAACAATGTATTTTCACTTTATGACATTTTGTTCATTAAAGAATGTCTTGTTCAGTGTGGTTGGACTAATAGACACCCCAATGACTTGCTGTTAATTTTTTTTTTTAACCCTAACCTTAATCTCTCGCTCTCCCCAGTCCAAGTATGGTCTGCTCCCAGTTTGCAAAACCAAGATGGTGACAGATGAAAAGCAAGATGGCGACAACCGTAACACCGAACTTGATGCTTCAAACAATCAGTCTACAAACCAACGGGTGACGTCACAGTGACTACGTCCATTATTTATATACAGTGTATGATTCAACGTCATAAAAGTTGTCAGGATACCGTATTTCCTCAATTTAAAGCTGAGCCCCTATTAATGACCGGCCTCATTTAGTAACCAGGTGTAAAAAAACATTTTTTAGTAAATAAAAGCCGGCCTCTTTTATAAGCCGGGTTTTCTTACCGGTGTTATGTCGACACAACACCTGTATTTTGAAGTTTGGCCACACGAGTTAGTACTGTAGGTAAATATGGTTGTTTCTCCTGCTGTCCTAGTCATTCTCTGTAAAGTCGAGCAGTTTACACATGTTCTTTTGGGCTTTTTAGTAGTTTAGACATTTTAAATCCTGCATAAAATGAACATTCAGCGTGCTGTTCATTGTTTGTTTACATCCGAGTACTTCCAATATGGCCGACATCCGGGTAACTGGCTACAATGCGCTGTGTAAAACACTCTAAAAAGTGCCGGTCAGAGCTGCTCTGATTTTCTTTTTTTAATAAAAGCCTCCTTCAAATAATAGCCTGCCCCTATTATTAGCCGGGTCCCAAACTGATTTTTTATCAATAGAAGCCCCGGCTACTATATTAGGAAATACGGTATTGTAACTTGGTCCAAAAATGAATAGACACCAATGGATGCTTGGTACATTGGATGCAACTCAAATTTCTAATGTATTGGCATGGTTTGCAGAACGGTTAGTTGGGATGATAGCACCAGAAGCACCATATTCTATCAATAACAGTGAAATCAGCATCAAAGACCATTGGTTTTGAAAAAAAAAAAAAAAAAAAAAAAAACGCTAACTCTATGAGCTCCATAACTCTTTCCGTCAGAGCTGTGTAATGCAGCGAGTGACGCTGAGCACTGCAATCATCCTATGCACGGTTCATTCTCAGCTCCTTCATCTTGAAAGAGCTGGGCAAGCATCAGAAACCAGATCAGGCACTTCAGAGGCAGCGTTCACCCTCAGGTAGTCAGAAAACAGCTTGTACAGTCCACCCACTCGTCCAGAACTCGCAGCACAACTGTCCTGTTGCTGCTCATTTTTATAGTATTTTCATCGTGTCTTCAATGCAACTGTTGTTTTATTGGTGTTTTTATTGCCTTTAAATGCCCTCGGCCTCTTATGCAATAACTGTTTTGCTGGGTTTAATTGTCCTTTTAGAGCAGGAGTAATGTACCACTTTACATTTGATGTGTAAGTGCACTAATGTTTAATGGGAGAGACCCAGGGAACAAGCTTGTCACTATATAAAAAAAAAAACAGCGAGTGTGGCTCTGTCTGAAGTAGAGCTGGCAGCATAGCAGATTATCACAACACAATTATTGCAACCAAAAGAATTCACACTAACAATTTTATATCTGGACATTTTAAATAATAAAAACAATGCTAAAGGTCAAATTTAGAGGACAAGTGAAGAGAGGGGGACAGAGTCTGTAACAATAACTGTACAAAATTGTACAATTAGAAAAAATTACACTTGATGGATAGCAAAAAGCCAACCAGATGGACTTATTCAAAAGAAAAAAGTATTTTTGTGAGAATATCTATATTTAAGGGTTTATGAAGGCAACACAATGAACCTAACAGCAATTCTAAAGCACACCAATAAATGTGTTTTATCTTGTTTGTTTAATCCATACAAAATACATGTAAATAAGAAGTGAAATTTTGTAGTGAACTATTGGTTTACTCCAGGAAATTACTGCTCCCTGCCAAGAAATAGTCCCACACATAACCCCCGTAAAAAACATTGTTGCACCTTGGTTTTTTTGTACAGATTAAGATATAATATTAAAAACATGAGCTTTGGGTGTATTTTGTTACCTTCAGAAAATGACACAACATGACTAAAATAAAGACACAAAATGACAAAAAAAAGACACAAAATGACCGAAAAAAGACACAAAATGACCGAAAAGACACAAAATGACTAAAAAAAGACACAAAATGACCAAAAAAACGACACAAAATGACTAAAAAAGACACAAAATGACCAAAAAAAGACACAAGAAGACACAAAATGACCAAGAAAAGATACAAAATGACACAAAATGACTAGAGTAAAGACACAAAATGACTAAAAAAAGACTAACCCAATGACAAAATGACAATACATGTGGGAGTGTCTCAATGCAACATGGGACTTTTCCAGAACTGAAATCATGGCTGAAGACGACTATAGCGGAGGGAGCTCAGATATAACAGCTAAAAGCTCTCAAATACTTTTTGAATTTCATTTCTATCTGCTACAGAGGCTGAAAAATATATTATTTATTAGGAAGCATTGACACTTCTGTTGAATTTCCTGAAAAAATTCAGGTTTTAGGGGCTTATTTTAAAATCGCCCAGAGGTTTTACAGGCATTTTTACAGCCGTTTTAGGCCTAAATGGGTTAATACCCATCAATTTCTACCGCCTCTGCCAGGTGAGCCTCACTCGCCCCATATGTCCTTGAAAAAATAAGTCATCATTGCTGTAAGTATTAACAGAAATATCCAAATTGAGAAACAGCAAATTACTTTGTTTGTCCCTCTATCCCCAAACTATTCTTAGTTTTTTTTCCTTCTATGTTCCTGTATGGTTCCTATATTTTCTTCCCCTTTCTTCCCTCCGTTTTCTCTCGTTATCTTTGTCCCTGTCTCTTCTTTATTTATCTTTCCCTCTTTCTTTCTTCCCTTTGCCTCTGAAAGTTTGAGCCCCGGGTCAATAAATCTCTCTCAGAGTTCTTTCAAGGACGCCACCTAACTCATTAACGGCTATAAAGAGCCTTTCATCGACTCACAAATGAATTGTTGGGCTAATTGTTTGTTTCATCCCCTCTCTTAATACAATAATGATTTTTGCCCTCATGGAAAACAGTAGATTTTAATTATACTGGCAGCAGAAGAATGAAATACCCACCTGGGCTGAGGAACACTAACTCACCTGCCTACACAGTCACACACACACTTGTACATGAAAGTGCACAAACAAATGCGTCTCACTCACACGGACCTTAACAATGGATCGATTTAATGAGGAAGAAAATCTCTTTTTTTACCTCGGTAAATCTCAGCAGCGTCCTGGGAGGATTTCTTTGTGTTCAAGGTGTTAACAGCTGCTTCGCCACATTGTTTTCCAATGGAGGAATTGAACAAGCTCAATAGATAACTAACATACTGACTCAGCAAGCTTTTCAGACGGATAAGTGCAAGCATTGACTAAATTTAATGCACTGAAAAAAAATATTTTTTTGGCCCTTTAATTATTATTTCAATCATCTATATAAATTTTCCAAAGAAATAAGAATTCAGTGCTTTTACTTTAAAACAGCAGTTTTTCATGTAGTGCATTACTTAGTGATTGTTTGTTATTATGTGTCCTCAGTTTTGTCTGTAAATTGAATCATTCGTTCCAAGTAATATTCACTAAACAAGTTCATTGGCTTAATTAGTTGATATTTACAAGTAAAGTGTAATTGAGGGACATCAGTGAATCTGTAATTTACTTGTGTATTTTCTAAAGAAATGACCAATACCATGAAGGACCTAAACTCTGAACTAAATTCTGCTCAATATTAATTGAATCGCTTTATAAAATAAAGTAAATTATCTGGTTTTGAGCTGCTGCTGATAAGAATACATGTTATGATAAGACTGTTATTGTGGAGCAAATCAAATATAGCAGTAAAAAGTATACTGGAGTATACTCCAATCACTATGTCGCTTTAACATTTATTTTAAACACAACTGTAAATGACCTTTAGCAAGGTCCCTTTTGGTGTTTTTGTATTATAGAGCTTGTTTTTCATGTTTGTAAATGTTCTTGGTGTTTTACAATGTTGTCATGCTTTTATTTTGAAAAGGCGCCGTCCAGTGTGAAACAGGTGATTTTATTTTGAAAGGTAGTGACAGGAAATAACAGGTGGGACGGTTAAAATGAAAAACGAACGGTAAATAATAACGAGTGCGTCATATAAAGTTTTAATAAAGTATGAAAAAGGCTTCTATAGTTTCTGGCTGACAGAACACAAGGTTTGTTAAAGTTTATTTTCTTCTGTCATATATTTGTGGTTATATTTGTTGTCTTAACTACAGTAAAAGTGCTTGTTTGCTCAAGTGCTAATGCTAATATTCGTTATCTCTTACGGTGGATTCACAAGGAGACCAAGGAATGTCTTAGTTTTATTTTCATGGAGCGATTTTAAATAAATCTTGTGAACTATCAGTTAAAGAGTCGACCGTCATTCAGCCAGGAATGCTACTAAACGTACATTCAAACCACAAAAACAATATAGAGCATGTATGTTATGCAGTCAACCTGTTATTTATTAACTTTATGCAAAAAGCAATAAGTGTTTTTAACAAGGTACCGAGGTAACTTGTGTGTTTAGTGGAAAGCGTTTCTTCGAACCTGGTCTCACAGGAATCCGTGAAACTGACACGGATTTCGCTAAAATGCAAGTTAATGACAGTCATATCCCGTGGCTATTCCATGGATATTTTTTCCTATTGGTTTGTTCCAAGTCACGTGACTTTCAAGGTCCCGGCCGTCAGAACAAAAAACATGGCGGACAGTTCTCTCATTTTTTTGTGAAAAAAATCAATATTTTGACTTAGTTTATGCATAAAAATGGATGAATTATTTTCTAAATATTCACTCAGTGAATGTAGATAATCACATTGTATGTTGGAATAGCCTTGGGAATTTGAGTTAAGCAAATCCGTGGCAATTTCACATACTCCTGTGAGACCATGTTCGTTTTTTCGCAGGCAGATATACGTAAACCGCCTTCAAAATAAAAGCACTGCGATTGTATTGATTTCTAATTTCTGGGTAATTTCTGGTGGGCCACCCAATGGCCAGGTCTGCCATAGCCTGTCAATGCAAATCCTTTATAAGCTTCAGGTGTCTCCAACAGATGGTGCACTAAAAACCTATAAGAGTAATGTTACGAGTAAGTTAAGAGTAATACTATAGGATTGCAGTGTTCACGTGGAGTGTGTGAGGGGCCTTCAAAATTTAGTGCCCGGGGACCTCTGCATTCTTAATTTGTACCTGGCTTCAGACCCGTAGGCTACATCCACTTCTTTATACAACCCACATACCAAAAAAGTTTGGATGCTGTGGAAAACATAACAAAATTCAATAATTTACAAATCTTTTTCGACCTATATGAAATTTACAGTACAAAGACAACACATCTAATGCTAAAACTTCTGTTTTAATTGACTCAGTGTCCCATTTTCTTTGGTTGTACCGGCTACAGGAGGAATATACAGCAGGTGCATTGTGTTTATTAATCTACTTCTATCAGGGTCTAAGGCTGTTGTGATTACTGTGAACAGATAAAAGGAGGTTGATGTATTTGTGTAATACTTTGCAACATGACACATGACCTGAATTGGCCTTTTTTTTTGCCACCCAGGTGCACAGAACCACAAGAGAGTGCAGATGTTGTTCCACCATGTCTCATTTCAGCCGTGTATGGGTCGGGGAGTGGGTTGAGCACCGGGCGCCTGAGGCTGGTAGAGTGCTTGAGGGAGCAGAACAGGTTTGCCTTTCTAAACCAGCACATTTCAGCTCAGTGCATGAGCGCAATGCATCATTGAACACCATCACCGCAAGTCCTTTTATAACCTTTAGAACAATAAGGCCAGGTGCGGAACACCTTGAATGTTAATGTTATTCATAGATACAGCAGTACTCAGACATCATGGAAAGTAAAACAGTTTACCTTGAGGTGCATTGTGTTATTCTGTGTTTCTATGTTCCTGCTCAGCATGTATCCATAAGATCAGCATTAACTTGATCCTTAGGAGTGTGTATTTGAGGAACAAGACTTGTGTCGCCACTGGCCATTTGAATGGGATTTCAGCTATGACAGGTTGACCATATACAGTAAGCTGGCCACACCGGAGTTATAGATTACATGTGTTGACAACTTTACCATGTTAGCACGATCCCAATTGGGGTCGCTAGATGATTTCTGGGGGTCGCCAAATAATTTTGTAAGTCAGCTCTGTCTCCACTGTGTTAAAGTGTTAATGTGTTTTAGTCTTTATGGTCATTTAATGTCTTTTTTTGGTCATTTTGTTTCTTTTTTTTTTGTCATTTTGTGTCTTTTTTTAGTCATTTTGTGTCTTTTTAGGTCATTTAGTTTCTTTTTTGGGCCATTTTGTGTCTTTTCTGACAAATCCCAAAGTATCAAGTTATTACTTTCCAAGGAGTCTCTGGCTTGAAGCTGACTGTTACACACTCAGGAGGTCAGAATGGACCTTTAAACTTATAGCAACGGACTTAGATTAAAAGTAACAATAAAATATTAAAAAATATATAAATGCACAGAGAGATGTTTTATTTGCTGTCTGCTTCATTATTTGTCCAAAATGTGTTGTATCAACTGAGTTTGTATGATCTGAACTGTGTGTGTGAGATTCTGTTCAGTGAGCGGGGGTCGCAGACAAAATGCATGTTGAGAAGGTTGAGAACTACTGCTCTATACCAATGGTGGGACTTGAACCACTGATCTATGCAGTGTTAAAAATAAAAGACTGACCCCTGAACAGCTGAACAGCTACGGCAAATTTTCAGCAACAGGGCAATCATCAATCACAATCAGACTTCCAGATGCCCAATCTAAATGTGAATGAGTCATGCTTGTGGCTCTGAAGTGCTGAAGCAGTCGCCTCATCTCTTGTAATGTACCGCCACAATTATGTGAACCAGACACAGGGCCATTGAAAAGAGGACACAGTCATTCTCAGAATATGAATGACAACCACAATGACAATTACCTCCATTAGTCACGAGTGCCAGGACTGTGTGATATCTCACTGTACAACATTATACAAGAGATAGTAATCTACAGTAAATGAGTTACTGGAGCTCAGCGGAGTCTATGTTTCTCCACTCTGCTGAAAGATGATTATAGTGTTTTTGATCGAAGCCGGAGTCAATGTTGGGGAAAATTACAGACGTTGTGTACGATTGTGTGAAAAAGCAGTTCATCATGATTATTATTTTAGATTGATGGCAGACTTTCAAGGATGGTGTGTTTTATTAATTGTACCATTTTAAGAACTGCTGGTGTAAATTTAACTGGCGAGTACTGATTCACTACTCTATGTGACACTCGACATTTTTAATACTTGGAATAACACTAATTACACTTAGTAGAGTGATGTGGAGTATCATATTATTATTTTGTATTTTTATGTTTAGTTTCATTTTAATTATTATGTTTAGTAGCTAGTTCAGTACTTTGACCCATGGGAACAATGGGTCAAAGTACTGAACATTTAATAACCTAGACTGGCGGCCCGCAGCAAGCATGCAACCATTTCACAACATAAAACAGTTCATATTATAGAAACCATTGTGCAACATTTTCATGATTTCATACGAACCTGTTCAGGAGAATACAGCGAGCAGATAGCAGACAGTTGGGTTTATTAGGAACACATTTGTCAAATTTGCCAAAAACCACCAACATGTGACTCGAAAAAAAGTTGTTAAGAGTGTTGGGACTAAATCAAGAAAATAAAGTTGCCATAAAACCAAAACAATGGGCCAAACAAGAAGCACAGCCAGAGACAGCAGACATCTACCAAGGCCATGCCCCATCTCACAATGTTAATGAAAAATAGTTTGTGTATCCTCCCCATTGGGAACAAATAAACGTATTTTGAATTTAACAGTGATTCGTAAATGCTCCAAAATTGAATGGATGTTTCCTTTGCCAATGTTTCACCCTGCCAACAAGTTTCATGAAAACTGGGCCAGTAGTTTTCTCTTGATCCAGCTGCCAAAAAAACAAACAAACCAACCCACCCACCAACAAACTGAACCAAAAACATTCAAACCTGATCTGGTGAAGGAAAATATGCTTAATGGGAAACCCTGCATAATGTTTAGCTGGTTGTGCAGTCTTCCCACCTGTGGCCAGTACCTTTAACTTTTAGACAACAAGACGAGTATTCTCAAGCACTCATTGTTGCATCCAGTTCTATATTCATATTAACAATACATTCATATTACATTTCTCTACCAGACATTTATGTAAACCTTCCAACTTCTTGTGAGACATTTCCATAATTGCGTTGCTTTTACATCCACATTCATGTATATTATGATTGTAGGCATGACAGTGTTTAGATATAGTCAATGTAAAAATTTGATCGACAATGAGAAAAAAGTGTCAGACTATATAATGTAGGCAAAATGTAAAAATGTAAGGGCTAATATTTTACAATCAGTAAACCGTATTTCCTCAATTTAAAACCGGGCCCCTATTAATGACCGGCCTCGTTTAGTAACCGGGTGTAAAAACAATTTTTAGTAAAAATTTAGTAAATGTAGGTAAATATGGTTGTTTCTCCCGCTGTCCTAGTCATTCTCTGTAAAGTCAAGCCGTTTACGCACGTTCTTCTGGGCTTTTTAGTAGTTTAGACATTTTAAATCCTGCTTCAAATGAACATTCAGCGTGCTGTTCATTGTTTGTTTACATCTGAGTACTTCCAATATGGCCGACATCCGGATAACTGGCTACAATGCGCTGTGTAAAACACTCTAAAAAGTGCCGGTCAGAGCTGCTTTTTTAATAAAAGCCTCCTTCAAATAATAGCCTGCCCCTATTATTAGCCGGGTCCCAAACTGATTTTTTATTAATAGAAGCCCCGGCTACTATATTAGGAAATGCGGTATGCATATTTGTTCATAAATTGTAATGCCCTGGATCCCCCATGAAAGTTTTATTTTATCTTTGTCTTCTCTTAAAATAGGACTGTACTGTACATTACATAATGCTGGCGGAGGTCAATGAATTATTTTGCTCCACTTATGAATAATTGATTGAAAGAAAGTGCATTTAGGTAAAACTTCTTTTCAAACATAAACCCTTTTACTAGTGCAGTGTCACCATCTGGACTATAATTGAACATAAGTGAAATTTTGATTCACTCTAATTTCAGCGATTATTTCATGAAAGTAAACACAGATATACCCTTTAGGTGTTTTTGTTATAGGAGTTTGGTGTGAAAAAAATACCCACAGTAGCACAGAGGAGGCACAGGATCAGCTCAACTCTGGTTCAGGTCAGGCCGCCACAAAGACACATCAGAGTTCTGCATCTTAATTGAGATAAACATGTATATAAATAAATAGGTGTGTGTGTGTGTGTGTGTGTGTGTGTGAGCCGTGAGCCAAGCCACCGGCAGAGGCAGATGGAGGGAGCAAACAAGGGTTAGAGACAGATGTGTCTCTGTGAGTGTTTGTGTGTGTGAAACAGAGGACGACATCCTCATAAATAATGGACAACACACACATGGAAGAGAACGGTAATTATGAGAGTGAGATAGAGAGAAACACTAAATTCAGATCAGGCTGTCAAGTTTAGTCACACAAGATGAAAGTGAAACAATGAAAACTGTCACATCATGCTCAAAGGTGATGTGTGTGTCAGATGTTAACCCTCTCAACCCCAACAAGCTGTTTCAGGGCCTTTTTTCATTACATTTTGCTTTCTGTGGCTTTGTATTTCACTGTATGAGTCCTGCAGCTCTATGGAATCAGCACAATCATGGCTAGAAGTATGAAAAACTAAAAAAGGGGGGTTTGTAGGCACTTTTCCAGGTGCCTACATGTGTAGTGAATATTGGAAATATAAATTGGTTCTCCATAATCTGTACATATTGAATTATTCGCATTTTTGCAACCTCTACTTGCAACCTCTCCTGTCCTCTCCTCTCAGCTCTGTGTAAACAGATTTTCAGTGAATATTTGTCACGTGACCGTTCGTCTCAGCAGAATCAATCATGGCTAGAAGTGTGAACAACAAAAAAAATGTATTTTGTGCACACTTACCAAGTTATGACATAAATCATAAAAAGGAAAAATGCAGGTTGAATTTATCTGATAAACTATTTTCAAAAATTGGAATAAAACGGAATCTATGTAAACAACACTTTTCCAAGTGCCTACAAGTGTAGTAAATATTGGAAAAATAAATTGGGTCTCCACATGCTATACATATTGACCTATTAACATTTTTACAACCTCTACTTGCAAATTATCCTGTCCTCTTCTCTCAGCTCTGTGTAAACAGATTTTCAGTGAATATTTGTCACATGACCGTTCGTCTCAGCAGAATCAATCATGGCTAGAAGTGTGAAGAACAAAAAAAATGTCTTTTGTGCGCACTAACCAAGATATAATAACATAAATCATAAAAACTATTTTCAAAAATTGGAATAAAGTGGAATCTATATAAACAACACTTTTCCAAGTGTCTACAAGTGTAGTGAATATTGGAAAAATAAATTGGGTCTCCAAATGCTATACTTATTGAACTATTAACATTTTTGCAACCTCTCTTGGACCTCTCTCCTGTACTCTCCTCTCAGTTCTGTGTAAACAGATTGCAGTTTTGTCTGATTTTCAGTGAATATTTGTCACGTGACCGTTCGTCTCAGCAGAATCAATCATAGCAGAATATAATGTTTTTAACAGGATCTAGTACAAACATTTTATTTTTGGTGACATTTTGAATGAGACATGTAGAATAAAGTGATTATAACAGAAATATCACAATTTTAAGCTTCATTTTGGTTCCTTTTTCTCACCAAAACTTTCATAATATATGATCTGTTCAAGGATTTTCAAAAAGTTCAAATTCCGACCTCACCTGTCCACTCCTCTCAGCTCTGTGTAAGCACCCTGCACTTCTGTTGATTGACAGAATCAACAATTGTGATTGATTCACCAACTCAGTCATTTATTCGTTTTGGTCACGTTTGTGATCTATGATCCATTCAAGGACTTTCAGACAATCCAAATTTGAACAATAATGCCTGTTTTATTCTATGATAAATGGTTTATTTTTGGCAAAAGACTGGTCTGAGTGATTGTGGCTGAGGCTAAGGCTAGAATGTGTAAATCATGTGTAGTTTAAAGTTATATTGTGAAAATTTTAATTGAAGTTCCTCTCAAGACATTCCCTTCAAAACAGGGCTGTTTCGACTACCACTACAAAATATTCAAAGCATTTTACTTACTTGAATCAAATGAATCCAGTCAAGTAAATTAAAGGGATGTTGCTCGATCAAAAAATTGGAGCTTGTGTGACTTCTTGACCTGAAAGCGGGCCTTACTGGGGATTTCCACCGGACGCGTTACAGCAGCAGCACGTCTCCTCAGCGTTTTTGTTGCGTCTGTCAATTCACACCGGGCGCGTTACAGCAGTAGCACGTCAGCTTAGCGAGCCAGCCGTATACACGCGAGATAACGAGATCACGCGATAATCCTGACCATACGGGAGACCGCAAGATAAACAAGATAAACTCTAAACTCTATTTATACAGTCTATGGATAAACTGTGTGTATAAAGTAAACAACAACAACAAAAACCAACTTACTTTGCTTCTCTGAGGTGAAAGATATGTTGATCTGACCATCTATCCTTATAAAAACAATATGTTATGTCATAAATGATTGTATGATGTTCCACTTCAACAATCAGTCTCTTGTCGTCCGTGTCGCCGATCCTCTGAGACCCTTTGATTGATTGATTGCCGATCTGGTGCCCCGGTCATAACATAATGTTGATGTGAAGTAGTTTTAGGCTGCATGAACTGCGTATTGTGTTTTATTTTGAAAGGGGCGGAAGTGTTTTACGCTGATTTTGAGTCTGACTTCCTGTCTGGTGCGATCTGCTCTGTTGAGATTCACGCGATTTGGCAGCGTCTCCCGGAGAAATAGAACTCCTACCTAATGCTCGCGAGACGCTGACGTGACGCTGCTGTAACGTTACGCTACGCGCCCGGTGGAAATGCTCTCATTGATTAGAGCGTTACCTAATTGCAACGGCGAACGTGACGCTGACGTGACGCTGCAGTAACACGCCCGGTGGAAATCAGGCTTTATATACAAATTAGATTAGATTTGACTTTATTTATCCCACAGCGGGGAAATTTCTTTGTTACAGCCACAGAAAATCACACAATATTAAGATAAGATAAAAAACAATCTAAGAAAAGACATTTAACAATATACAAAATATACAAAATAATAATAATATACTATATACAATTTAGTGCAAATTAAGTGGAGAATGTGCAGAGTGCAGATTATATGCAAAAATGTTCAGATTGTGCAGGTGTTGTACAGTCTTATGGCAGCTGGAATGAATGACCTGCGGAAGCGTTCCTTCTTACACCGTGGGTGTAACAGTCTGCTACTGTTGGATCGAATCGCATTGTGAGTACAAACAAGGACCCAATGATCATGATAATGTGGTTGAACCAAAAAAAAAAGTTTTTTGGGGGGATAACCAAAATTGTTGTAATTCTTCAACACTGGGTCTTACAGGGTTTTAATAAGGCCTGGGTCTTTATGGGGGAGACACTTTGTTTCCATTTGTATTGCATTTCTGATTCCCAATGAGCAAATAAAGTCAATTTTTAATAATTCACACTGTCATTCTGTTGATCATCCATGTCTCTGCTGCTGGTGACTGAGGTCACTGCAGACTCCCTCCAGCACTGCAGCCTCCTGCTGTTATTATTTAGTGTATACACTGAATGCTGCACAAGCAACTTCTGAATTATGTCTGCTTTCCTGCTGCAGAGATATCTCCCACTCCACTCCGTGCAGAATCTCACATATTTCAGGATGCTTGAGGTCTCATTGGTAGAACATGCAAGAGATCTGACACTGATGTTAGTGTGATGTAACATGAAAGAAATCTTTATGACGAGGTAAAGGCAATAAGGGCATAACCTGAGATATGTGTGGAACATAAATTGATTTTGTACACCCTACGCATGAGCAAATGTAGTCTTGTGAAGTGCTTTTTACGTCAAAAAGAAGCATCAGGTGGACAAATACTAGAGCAATAATGTGCAGAGTGAAAGCAACAATCCCCAAGGATTTCAGTCCTGATTGAAGTACAACAGAAGTGCATCTGGTTAAATTTGTTTTTACAGGGCAACCAAGCAAAGTTTCTACCACAATCTAACTTGCATTCTAAATAAAGGCACGGTCATAGACTGTATATAAATAATGGACGTAGTCACCATGATGTCACCCGTTATAATGTCACCCTATGTAACGTTATATATAATTTTATTGACACGTTGCCATGGATACGCATTGCTTTGCTTCTCTCCTGATGACAGCTCGCCTTGTTAGCCACCTGTCAATCAAAGGTAGCCACAGCCAAAATCATACGATTCTTTATCTTCTATTTTCTTCTGAATGGGGCCATTATTAGAACTATTAACATCAAATTGTCTTGAAGATTTTTTACTAGTGATTGAGACCATAGTGTTGTCCTAAAAAAAATTCCTGAGGTAATAATTCAAGTGAGAAGTTTTCTCATTTTGCATTGAAATTAATGGGAAGAAATGTTTTTGCAGCCAAACTTAGCGCCCCTGCTGGAATTTTCGGTAGAATGTAGCTTAAGGCACTTCCTGGTTTGCCTCCCTGCTCAGACCAGGAGGTTGCCGTCTGGGCAACGATTAGTTTCACCCATAACGACACATAAGAGCTTTTTTCAAAATGAGCAATTCGTGGCTCACGGTACTGTGGAGCGTTCTAAAAATAGCAGACATGTCATTATACAAAAACGTACAGTTTGCAGTTGTAAAAAAAGGCTATCCGCCATTTTGCCATTTTTATCCGCATGTAAGTGTTTTTACTGGTGGCGGACTCCGCCACCAGTAAAAACACTTACATGCGGAAAAAAATGGCAACCATTGTTATTATTAGCAAAGGGGTCTGATTTCATGAACATCTGATGGATTAAAACTTTACACATCAAGCTGTTTGTGCAGGTTTTTTTTTTTTTAAAAGATACCAATAAAAAAACATCTGTGTTCCATTTCCACTTGTATTTTGCCTGAAATTGTCAGTCTTCTCTCCCCTTTTTTATTTATTTGCCTGTATGTCTCTTTTTGATATGCTCACACACACACACACACACACACATATATATATATATCTATAGACACAAACACTCAGAGCAGACTGCTGTGTTGGGTTGGTTGGACTGTTGAAAGCCTGTGGGGAAACTTGTCAGCTCTCATTGGCTTTTGGAGCACACCCCTTCCCATTTCCTTCTCCCCATCCCTGTGTACGCCTGTCACAGCCCACACACTCGGTTCACTCTGATTTTGCATGTGTGTGTGTGTGTGTGTGTGTGTGTGCTGGGCATATTGAGCTTTCTATCTGTGCTTGAATGCGAGTGGGCATGGGGTAGCAGTGAATATGTGTACTTTTTTATGATGTCTGTCACGGAAGTAGCAAGTGTGTAAAGAAAGGATTGTGTGTTTTGTGTGTGTGTGGGCTGTGCAGTGCAGCTTGTTGTGAATAAGTGCATGAATGACAGACAAGTGTGTTTGTGTGCCTTTTCCCAGCTCTAACACTGGTGGACATCCTCGCTTATTCTCTTCCTCTTCTTCTTCCTCCTCCTGCTGCTTTCGTCTCCCTCATTGACCAAAGCACATTTCCAAAGACGTGCCTTCCAACCATGTACACACACACAGCTCAGCGGTGGTGAAACGTGTTGGGTATTGCACCACATAAGGCGAGAGGAGGTGAGAAAAATAAATGTGCAAACAGATATGATTCGGGACTCGTACATAAAGTTGAAAAGCCACAGTGGAAGCAGATGTGATTTACTCGAGCAAATAAAGAAATCTGTCCTACAGGGGTTTCACACAATATAACACACTGCCTGGCAGCCATGTTGGAGGTTCTCTTCATTTTGGTCAGCAGCTGCTGACAACAGCTCACTGTGTTCAGCCTAATAAACATACAATGCAGGCATCCCACCAGGACTGGACAGATTAACAGAGCTGCTTTTTTATTTTTGACAATGTTGCTAATTATCTTTATTGCATTGTGTTTTCCCATCACTTGGCAACAAGTGTTGCTGCTAACTTGCTGTATTTCAGCCTCTTTTTTTCAGTTTTTTATGTTCACAAAGCTCTCTGAGGGGTCATAACGGAATAAAGAAAGGTAATAAAGTCAACAGCAGCTACAACTATCCAACATGCAGCCACTGGTGAGTATGCTTTAGAGTAGAGTAGAGTAGTAGTAGTAGTAGAGTAAGGCACAATTGGCAATACATAAATGTGGTTAATGCACTACAAAATTTATACAAATGCTGGGCCAGCATGATCCATTGTTTTCCAATAGCAATAACACCATACCTAGCAACAATGCCACATCGAATGTTTTGCACTGATTTGACTTGCACCAAATTTCAAATTTACCCAGTTTCAACTTCGACCTTTCATCCATCCATCCAGCCACAACGTCCAGCTCCTCCTGGGGGACCCCGAGGCGTTCCCAGGCCAGGAGAGAGATATAATCCCTCCACCGTGTTCTTGGTCTTCCCCGGGGCCTCCTACTAGTTGGACGTGCCCGGAACACCTTTAACGGGAGGCGCCCGGGAGGATCCTTACCAGATGCCCAAACTATCTCGACTGACTCCTTTCGACACTCTTTCGGTCACTACCCAAAGCTCATGACCATAGGTAAGGGTTGGAACGTAGATGGACCGGTAAATCAAGAGTTTTGCCTTCCGGCTCAGCTCCTTCTTCACCATAACGGTCCAGTACAACGCCCGCATTACTGCTGACGTCGCACCAAACCGCCTGTCCATCCTCACTCGTTAACAAGACCCCAAGATACTTGAACTCCTTCACTTGAGGCAGTACCTCTCTCCCCACCCAGAGGGGGCAGTCCACCGACAGAGAACCATGGCCTCAGACTTGGAGGTGCTGACTCTCATCCC
The DNA here is from genome assembly GCF_030273125.1 of Centropristis striata. Taxonomy (NCBI): domain Eukaryota; kingdom Metazoa; phylum Chordata; class Actinopteri; order Perciformes; family Serranidae; genus Centropristis; species Centropristis striata. The sequence goes on from NC_081533.1 coordinate 16,547,146, forward strand.
AACCGCTTCATACTCGGCTGCAAACCGCCCCAATGAGTGCCAGAGGTCCCGGTCTAATGAAGCCAAAAGAACCACATCATCTGCAAAAAGCAGAGATGCAATTCGAAGGTCACCAAACCAGATCCCTTCCTGCCCCCAGCTGCGCCTCGAGACCCTGTCCTTACGTTCCAATGCACAACAAATGAGAAGACAGTTATCTCACATAATATATATAATATATAAACATATAATCTCACAACCCAACGGCTATCGATGTGACCTGGAGTTAGCCTCTGGGGGCAAAGGCTAATAACTCTGGAGTTCTGAGATAGACAGTGAAAAATGGAAAAAGACTTCTGTGTGAAAGGTCATGTTACAGTTACCTAAGCTACGAAAAACCTAAAAGTCATCAAGTTATAGCTGATGGGTTCCCAGCTTGCATTTTGAGTAACGTGTTCTGCTTTTTTGCTCTCCACACAGACTGTTGAACTGCATACAGCAAAAGCAATCCTGATTAAAGTTATCCAATATGGAACAGTGATGAAAAAATGCCATGAAAATTTAACGAGACATCATATATAGTCATGGAAAAAAATTATTAGACCAAAATAGCTCACAAGTTTAATTTAAGAGCTGATATCTAGACATTTCACATGGTTTTCTTGATAATAACCAAAATCATCATCAACAAACCATGTGATATGTCTAGATGACAGCTCTTAAATTAAACTCGTATGAGCTATTTCTGTATATATTTGTCCAAACAAAATGTACCTTTAGTTGTGCCAGGCATTATAATGAACAAGAAAATGAAGAAAACAATGGTGGTCTAATATCATTGGTCTTGATTGTTGAATTACAGTTAATTCTATGTTAAAATACCCAAAATACATATCATATTGCTGAATGTAAAAATTAAGGCAACTTCCATTTTTTTTATTTTTTTTTTTATTTCAATTTAAAAAATGTGAAAAGAAATCGGTAAGAAGTCTGGCAGAAAAGTTACCAAACACTTTCTGTTGTATTAAAAGTAAAGAAAAAAATGTTAGTTATTCTATAGGTATATATTTTTGTTTAACACAGACATACTGTAAATCTTCCATATTTTAAAGAAATTATCTGTAAAATAATTTACGGTTCCTTACTGTTATTTGAAGGTAAGTGTTTGGCAACTTTTGCTGCCAGAGTTTTTGCACTTTTTTTTTCTCTCTCTTTTTTTAAAGTGCACAGAGGCCTTGACAAAGTGTCGGCATCTGAAGATTTTGAATGAAAACATGCTGACAGACGAGCAAAGAAAAAGGCAGCAGTAGCCAAAAATAAATGAAGAGGACAAACAGTTTTGTGCTCATTAATCTTGACTCACTTAGCATGCTGATACATAACTGAACTCCTTTGAGACGCATTTCCGGGCTTCAGTTACAGCACCACACCAGTCACTTCAACACCAACTATAATTTGAGCACCTGTTGCATCATCTCTCCTTCCTTCTTGTGAGGTGTATTAAAGAGTCTTATTTGTTATATATGTGGTAACAATACAGTACACAAAAATATGAGTAATTACTAAGGAACTGAATCACTATTGAGTAGTTCCTCAATACAATCATTCACATGATGTGTTAAGAAATCATCAACGTTTATGGAAATAAATTAGGTGCACCAGTGCAAAACATGTAAAAAGTGTGTGAAGTGCAGCCATTTATTCTGTTTTATTTAATTTGAAATTTGTTATAATGACTTATCTATGACGCTGTATTAGGTATTTCAAGAAAAAAATTGCAAATTTACGAGATTGAAAGTGACAAATGTGGGAGAAAAAAGTCACAGATTTACAAGATTAAAGTGGCAAATCTGCGAGTAAAAAGTCACAGATTTACGAGATTAAAAGTGGCAAATATACAAGAAAAAACTCACAGATTTACTAGATTAAAGAGGCAAATCTGCGAGTAAAAAGTCACAGATTTACAAGATTAAAAGTGGCAAATCTGTGAGTAAAAAGTCGCAGATTTACAAGATTTAAAGTGGCAAATCGACGAGAAAAAAGTCACAGATTTTCGAGATTAAAAGTGGCAAATCTGCAAGTAAAAAGTAGCAGATTTATGAGGAAAAAGTCAGGAAAATAGGCTAATGTTTTGTTTTTCAAGGTACTACATTTCATTCGTTTCTACCTGCGGGATGTCTCCTGCTTTTTTTTTTGCCACTTAAAATCACTTAAATTTGCAACTTTTTTCGCAAAATATTATAATTATTATAATATATTAAAAAAAACTAATACTAAAAAAATACTCAAAATATAAACATTATTATAATATATAATGTATTTTCAGCATTTCCAGTCATTTGTTTAGCAATAAGCTGAACGTCTAGTATATCACAAGTTCACTTATTATAATCCCCAAATTGATGAATAATGTAAATCATCTATGTAAACCTGGCTAGATCTAATGCTGTGTTGCCCCTGTAACTCTTGAAATGAATCGGAATGATGGAAACATTAGTAAAACGGACACAATTAGTGAAAACATTGACATTATGAGGCTTTTTCTTGCTCTACTTTTGAAGCAAATTCTTTACACAACTGACATGAACTGTAATCTATTTGTAATCTATTCTTTCATTATCTCCCATGATTAAAATCATTTAGTCAAGTGTTGCCTCTTTTTAATCAGCAGGGTCTTTAAGTCAGTGAGTTATTCATGAAGCCAATTTAGTAAAAAATCTGCTTTGTTGGAATAAGATTAAGCTTTTTGAGGTTTTTGGAGAATGCATCCTTTCCTCCTTCATCCGATCTATTTCCTCTCTACAAACTAGAGAAAGCAGTTAAGGTCATGTGGTTTCTGCAGCCCTCAGTCAGACGGGATCAGACTAATGAAGGGCAGCAAAGGGGAGAAGCAGAGGGAGCAAAGGGAGGAGGAAAAGCAGGAGCAGAGGAGGCTTAAACTATTCTAACAGCAGGGTTTATCCAGGAAGACTTTGATCCCTCACTTTAGCTCCAAACCTGAGTTGTATGACAAGTAATCTATCTACAAATAATTTAAATTCACGCTCAGGCATCTTGTATCACCCAGGGGTAATGGAGGTACACATGAGTGTGCGACTGTAAAAAAAAAAAAAAGAAAAAGAAAAAAAAAGCACATTTGTCACAAAGTAGTTGAGCAGAGAAAATAAAACAATAGAAAATAATCCTGTTGTGAATATCAACACAGTTTGTGTGTTTGTGTGGGCTGGAAATAGCTGGAGATGAGGTGAAAAAGAGCAGAGGACAAGAGCAGGAGAGGAGAGGAAACAAGGAGAGGAGTGGAGAGAACAGGCTTCTCTACAAAATGTTCACACACATCATTATTTCTCTGGCTTGGATTCATTCATCATTTCCGCCCTTTCTCTCCCTACATTTATTCAAGAAATTCATCTTCGTTCCCCTTTCTGTGTGGAGTTTAGTGACTCCAAATCGCCTATGGGATTGGTTGTGGGTGTGTATAGTTGTATATATATACATGTCAGCCCTGTAATAAATAGACTGTTATCAGGGTAAACATGTGCTTGTTTGCATGAACACCAATGTCCATATTTTGTACGATATGTTAAAAATCTTGCATCCAACCAGGGCAGATTTTTCCATAAAGAAATGTGAAACCATGTTACCTTGCTACAACATGGCTTGAGAGATGGCAAGATCAGTTTGTTGAGTTCTTTGGTCCATTACTAATCCATGATAAGGATTTTTTCTTTATGTCTGATCAAATGGTTACCCTAATACGCTAAACTAAAACAGTAAACATGGCGAATTATACCATAGACTATATAAAATATGTGGGTGTAGCCACTTTGACATCACCTGTTGGTTTGTGGGGTACCATTTTAAGGCCTGAAATATGTCATTTTGGCCATCACCATCTTGTTTCTTTTGTAGCCAGAAGTGACTATATTTGGACAAAAGGGCGGGGCTAGGATATCAGATTTAATTGCTTCTAGAGCATAGGTCTCAAACTCGCGGCCCGCAGGCCAATTGCGGCCCTCGTGACGATATTTTGTGGCCCCCACCTTGATATGAAAGTTTAATGCGAGTTTTATATGAATGTCTCTTTACCGTGTTGTGTGTGGAAGGTCCCTTTATCGCGCAAGCTGGAGCTTTGTTTCACTTGTTTCTATGACGACGTCAACAAAAAGAAAGGCAGCTGCTACCAGACCGTTTATTATCTGCCGTGTTGTTGTTACCGGAAGAAGTGGAAATGTTATGTAATGTAAATTTGTGTCTTTTTTTGGTAATTTTGAGTCTTTTTCTAATAATTTTGTGCCTTTTTTAAAATTATTTTGTGTATTTTTTGGGTCATTTTGTGTCTTTTTTGGTAATTTTGTGTCTTTTTTAAGTCATTTTTTTTTCTGTCATTTTGTGTCTTTTTTTTTGTCATTTTGCATCCTTTTTTGGTCATTTTGATACTGCCTCCAGCGGTCCCCAGGTTATTTGAGTTTGACACCCCTGCTCTAGAGGATAAATAAAGTTATTTGACTTGACTTGACTCGATAAGAACCAATTGTCTTTTCGTGCAAAACACTGAACAAGACATCGGCGACCAAAACGTTACAGTTTAAACACACTGTGAAAGGGTCAAAAATTGTAAGACAAAATCATGGACAAAGCAGAAAAAATGCTGAGGTAGTGAGCTGTCAATCACAACGTAGCCCCGCCCTAAGGCATACCCTGCTCTATCGCCTATTTCACTCTAAATGGGATCATAATTAACACAATTAACATCATGCTGTATTGAAGAAGGCTTTAAAGTAGAGATGGAGACCATAATCTGACGGGGAAAATATTTACTGGGGTTAATAAATTAAGTGAGAAGTAGGGTAATTTTCTCAGAGACTTTAATACAATTTAACTTTTTTTGCAGCCAGTGAAGTCGCCCCCTGCTGGCCATTGGAAAGAATGCAGGTTAAGGGCAATTCTATGTTGAATTAACCCTCTAGAGTCAATGAAAGCACTTTCACATAACTTCTTCATGACGTGAAAACATAAAAATTAAGCAACTTCCCCCTAAAGTTCTGGCTTGAAACTCCATACCAGATTTTTCTTTGATGATAATGCCAAATATATTTAGTATAAAAATATAGAACTAGATATTATCCTCATTTACCTCTTATATGTAATATTTGCAACCTGTGTTCATATTTGCAACATTTAAAATTCTGTGTGAAACATAATTTTCAAGATCAGATCCTTTGTTTCTTTTGGGTTCAAAATTTTGATCAAGTAAGTCAAAGTTAAACATTAATTATCAGGACATTTAGGTGAGTTAAAGCTGGAAAAAAAACTGATACCAACATGTCATGGTAAGAGTTTTTAACTGATTTTTCAACGGACATAATAGCCCAAGATTTCAGAGGGTTAACCTGTCAGATCAGGAGGTTACGGCTTGGTTTAACCATGTGCAAAATCTTAGTTTTTAAGTAAAGTGTCAGATCCCTTGTATGTTGCACACTTGGCCAATAATGCTGATTCTGATTCATCAGGTTGGTTTTGGTGGTCGTACTCTAGCTCCCGGTCTACAATGGCTGCTGATAAACAGACATGCTAAACAATCAGCTCTCTGGATCAGCCTCTGTGTGGATGAGGCCTCTCACAGTGTGCTACCTGTGTGTGCTGACACTTCCAGTGCCAGTTACTTAAATGTAGAAACAGCGTGAGGTAGCGTGGTGCGTCCTCCTTTGCCCTCTCCTTACAAACACACGTCAATCCCTTTTAGCCTTTGAAAATAATTTTTTCTATTCAACATGCCAAACACCCATCCACCCACACCAATGCAGCGCACGCACCCAGTAAAGCTGCAAAAGATGATGGAGTGTAGTTGTGTTCCCATTTAACTGTCAAGTGAATTTTATGCTAATCTTATGAAATGCAAAAAATAAGTGATTATTTTTAACAGGTGGGTTGAAGTGCAGAAATATGCTTTCTGAATGTAAAAAAAAAAAAAAAATGGCAAACTTGTTGGCACAAAAAACAAACCATAAAAATCTCTTTAATGCTAAGTGTCTCGGTTAAAACTCAGCAAAAGTTGTTCAGATGGCTCAGTTATATAACTGTTAAAAATAACCAAAATATGACAAGCAGTGTGAGGACTTAATTACATTTTGTAATTTAAATATTGCAAAAACATCAGTTACATAACAGCTATTTTTTTTTTTTTAAATAAAGATTTACTTTTCAGCTGTTTCTATTTCAACATTATGCTGTATAGAGCGCCACAGGAATGACTTCTTAAGCCTGGAAGTAAATTAGCATTTAAGCTAACTTCTCAAACTCAATGAGGATTTTGAATGTGTTGGTGTTTAATGCCTGAAATAAGGTCTGTGGTTAACACTAGCTTAATACATGTTTGTGTTTTGTTGTACGACATAAAATACATAAGTAAATACCCCAACTTGTAATTTTTTTTTAGCTTTTACATGCTCAAAAATTCAGTTGCTAACAAATGGCTAAATGAGACTACAGTGGTTGTCAGGGACATTAAACATCATCACACTGGAAACGGACAGGAACTAGTCCGGCTCACAGCCTCTAGTTGTGTTTTTCAGAGCTTTTGTAAACTCTTGCAGATTGTAGATTAGGTTAATAAACAATTTATTAGGCTACAGATTTGCTAGCTTTTCAAAACTGCTGGTTAACTTGTTGGAGAGCGTCTGAAGCTAACGGTAGTCAAGGTCAAACTTATTTATAATAGCGCATTTACAGACAGCTGAGCCGCACCAAAGTGCTTCACATAAAAGTGCAATAAAATACAGAATTGACAAAGGTGAAATAAACAAAAACAAATAGTAGTAGTGATGTTCAAGTCATGTGACCGTCGTGTAGTTAGCTATAGCGTAATGTAATGCTTTTTACTTCTGTCGGCTGCATTAACGCTTCAAACATCATAAAAGTGGTGTTCATGAGCCACAAGTTTATTTTCTGCACTGATACAAAATCCAATGCAAAATCCCATAGACAAATTCTGAAAAGACCCCATGGAGATGCTACTTCAGGGTTAGCCTCCAAAAATCAAAAATGTTCATTGTCGTTTTGTTTGCTCTCTACTGAAGAGGAGTTTAAAGTTGAGATTGATACCACAATCTCATGAAAAAAATATTCGCTGAGTTAATAAATTAAGTGAGAAGTAGGATAATTTTTTCATAGACTTCTGTAGAGTTAAACTTTGCATCCAGTGGAGTCGCCCCCTGCTGACCTTTAGAAGAATGTGGTATAAGGCACTTCTGCATTGGTTTAAATACTGACATGACAGTTATGACGGTTACATAACAGCTACTGTAGAAAAAAGTTTGATTTCTAAATATTTGCTTTTCAGCTGTATTTATTACATTTATTACCTTGACCTCTACAAGTATTTTGCATTCAACTGCAAAACAAGTCAATTGGTAGCTCTTATGGTAAAGAGAAATCTAAGGGTGCTCTAATCTAAAAAGATATGCAGCGATCTTCTCAGTAGTAAGATGTCAAAAACTGAATATGAAATATGAGAGGTCCCGTCTTAAGAAACTGCAATGTTCAGCAAGAGATTTTACAGTCCCACTAAAAGTAAAATTACATGACTCCATCTATTCATTATCTGTAACCAAGCTGACATTGGGAGAGGCGGCGTGCACACTGGACAGGTCGTTCTGCTCTCATGTCAAGTAGAAAACATACTAATTATAAGATGAACTCACAGAAAATCCTGCAGCATTGTACAGAAATGTCATCCCAACCTTACTCTTGCTTCTCTTTTTCCTCCACTGATAAAACTTGAGATACAGTACTACAGGACACACATTCTTCATCATTTTACCTTGCTGCCAGACAGCTTTCTCTAGCAGGGAACTGAAGCCAGAATGCCTTGTTTAAAGCCACCAGACTCCATTGACAAAAACATTAAATTTTACCTCACAAGACATAGAAATTGCTGGGCTACCGCTGCTACAATCTATTAGGGTTTTTTGCATTATTGTCTGATTTTGGTGTTTTAAAGGGTTGGTTCAGACTCAGCAAAGTCACACAATAATGCAAATTAACTAAACAATTGAGGCAGCAGGAGGCTAGCAATTCCTGTGTTCTCAGAGTAAAATTAATGTTTTTGTTAATGGAGTCTGGTGGCTTTGAAGAGAGCAGAGTTAATGTCAGCAGATAAATGACAAAACACATTGTGTTTGTAGATACTGTATTTACACCTTGCACTGCATGCAGGGCTTCAAATTGGCACCCGCCAACCCGCCAAATTAGGGTAAAAAATAACTTTGGCAGGTGACATGTGTTAGGTTACTAGCAATTTGGTCTGGTGATGAATGAAGAAAATAACACTACGTCTGTTTGAGTCAGCAGGCTGCAGAAATGATTAGATGTCAGTGTTGCCAGATTTGTCCGTTTTCCGCCAAGAAATGTAGGCGTTTTTTTTTTCTGGGAAACCTAATCTTTATCTGGCAACACCGCTTGTAGAACTAATCCTACATTTCCCATGATACTATGTTGTGACGTTTCATACGACTGATGGATACGTGCCTAGCATGCGTGGTATTGACTACAAGCGAGCTACACTGATAAAACAAAAACAACTAAACAAAACAAAGGGGCGGAAAGTCATTGTCGTAGTAAAGTCAACAAACAAAAATGTGGAGATATTTACCTGGAGTAAAATAGCAGAAGAGCAGAAGAGGAATGCTGAAGACACAGGGGGCAATGGAGATGAAAGAGGAGGGGAAAAGAAGGAAACAAGGACTTTTAATTTGAAATGGCTGTCAGGTCGTGAGCGGTTAGTATTTGACAAAGAAATGGATAACATGTACTGTAAGGATTGCCAGGTCTACACAAAAGACACTTTTAGGGCGCTTTCACATCTCGTTTGGTCCGGACTTTAGGATTTTTTAGTTTGATCCGAACCTAAATTCCAGGTGTGAAAGGTGCCGCACCAAAGGACCAAAGTTTGATCCGAACCTAAATTCCAGGTGTGAAAGGTGCCGCACCAAAGGACCAAAGTTTGGTCCGACCAAAAGAGGTGGTCTTGGTCCGGACCAAACGAACCAAGGTCCGAACCTTTTGCAGTGTGAAAACAACTTTTTTTATAGTTCTGACTTTCGTCTCAATGACAGGAAGTTTTTTTTTACTTTGCCATAACTGGCAGGATTGCGAGCCATTTTCTCCTCCTCTCCTGTTGACGGCGATACAGTTTTTCATGATGAGGAGGCTCATCTTGCGAATACCAAGCACTCTCGTGTTTGCTCATTTAGCTGGTGCTGGTGGTAGCGAAAGACCAGCAAAAGTATTAGCACAGGTAAAAGGTGGCTGGCTGGATTCATTTTGTGTAAACACGTTAAGGAAGTAACAGTGACGTCAGATGCCGGCCGGCCTAACAACGCAGCGTAACCAAAACAAAATGAGCCGCGGAAGTACACAGGGAGATGACGTGTCCAGTAGAATTGTCTTGTAAAGTCCGTTATTCCTTTTGCAGTGTGAAACCAAAACCAACAGGACCAAATGTAGACAATGTAACAGAACACGGACCTTGATTCAGACCTTGGTTCGGACTTTCAGGTCTGAAAACGCCCTTAAAAATGGGATAAAAATTTGCCTAGTGGAAAATCTTATTGGCTGGTTACTTTACAAATCTACTAGCCATGTTGGATGGTGATCAAATAAGATAATTTAAAGCCCTGACTGCATGTAATGAGGGGTGCATTAATGAACGGGCTAACCTGAGCTACAGCCCCAGGGCCTCCACCATGGGGGAGCCTCTAAAAATTGAGAATAATTACATAAGCTAATGAACACTTGACCGTAACACACATGACGCTGCAATACAGTGACATCTGTTGGTGAAAGTGATGGGGATGGTGCGACACTGAGAGCTGACCTTGTATTGAGTTTTTATAGGCAAATTATAGTGTGTCAACCAATTAGGGATGGGGGGCCTCATAAAGTTCTGTAGCCCAGGGGCCTCCAGTGATGTTATTGTGTCCCTGCATGTAATACGTGCATTTTCGGGTATTAAGAATGGAAATTATTGCTCTTTACAGCCTTTAAACTTTAAACCACCAATTCCAAAGGTAATGCTCTCTGCCTTTGAAGGTCTGATGGGTCCATTCAACCTTTGTCTGTCATTTAATTTCCAGACATGCTCAGATCCTAATTATATCACCGGATCCAGATTGTAGATACAAAGGACATTTTTTCTCCAATCTATCCAACCTTGGAGACATTTAGTCTCAGTGGGAAGATCAAATCCACACATTGTAAAGCATTCATGCATGTACTCCAACATCCCAGAGAGACCATTTCCTCCATCCATTAATCCTCGTTCCCTCTGCTCCCACTCTGCACCTTCTCTCAGCTAAAAGTCAATACTCTCCATTCTTCTTTTTATAGAAGTGGTCAGTTATTACGCTCAAAATGTTTTCAAGTTCAAGTTACTTTATTTGCTCTTATTTGCAGTATAGAGTCCTCATACACACACACAAAGGAGGCACATATCACACATCATTCAACTTAACCAAAGACACAAAATGACCAAAGAAGACACAGAAGACACAAAATGACAAAAAAGAGACAAAATGACAAAAAATGACACAAAATGACAAATAAGAGACAAAATGACAAAAAAATTACACAAAATGACAAAAAAAGACACATAATAACTAATAAAAGACACATAATAACTAGTAAAAGACACAACAACAGACACAAAATGACCAAAAAAGGCATGAAAAGGTTTTCAAAAATGGACAAAATAGTCCAAGACTCCATAGAGTTAAGACAGTGGGAGTTAAGAAATGGCAAATTAAATAAAAATTAAATTAAAAATTAAAAGTTCTCATGATGTGAACTAGCATACAAATAGCAAAAAAAGAAGAAACAAAAATAAAAACAAAATAAAACAGCAAAATAAAATAAAACTTATTAAGGTTGTACAAACATAGATAAAGGTTAAAATGTATATATAGAAATAGTAAATACATACATAAAAGCAACAATAAATAAACACCTGTGCAAAGCATAGCTATGACTTGTTCCTCAGTGTAATGGCTGCAGGGACAAAACTGTTTTTGTTCTACACCAAGGGATTGTAAACCTATGGGAACTGTCGTTTAAGCCTCTGGAGTCTAGGGCTATTTTGTCCATTTTTGAAACCTTTTCAAGTAAGGATTTTTGTGTCTTTGTAAGTCATTTTGTGTCTTTTTTGGTCATTTGTTTGTTTGTGTTTTTTTTTTTTTTGTCATTTTTTTTTTTTTTAATTTTGTATCTTTTTGGGTATTTTTTTAAGCAATTTTGTGTCTTTTTTAGTCATATTGTGTCTTTTTTGGTCATTTTGTATCTTTTTTTGGTCATTTTGTGTCTTTTTTTAGTCCTTTAGTCCAACATAAAATGTGATTTTTAATCTTTTTTTTAAACTTTCAAAACACTATCATGCTCATTAAAGAATTTTTAATGTTGCAAATGTGAACAAAGGTTGCAAATAACATATAAGAGGGTTACATCCAGTTCTATCATTTTATACTAAATATATTTGAGCTTGTCTCCAGTTTTACTTGGTATATCATCATCAAACTGAAACTGGCCTCATGGAGTTTACAGCCAGAACTTTAGAGGTACATTTACAGTAGGGCTCCACGCTGCTTTGTTTTCTAGTCTGGATGGAGTCAACAAGTCTGGATTTGGAGCTTTTGGAGACTCCAGAGGGTTAAAGGCCTATTTCCACTATTTTATTCTCGTTTGATCCCTTTTTCTTTTTCTTTACCGTCCCTCCACGTCTCCTTGGAGACGTCAGCCCTCATCATTTGCGGCGCCATATGGCACGCAGCGCTGTAACTGTGATGTGTGCGTCGAACCTGCGAGCACACGCGATGCAGATGGATGACGCACCATATGTTAGCTGACACAGACTTTTTTTGGGGAGCCTGTGAGTCAGTGTGTGTGTGTGTGTGTGTGTTCAACAGATGCCCTGAACAATTGTCCTGCTTGCTGTCAGTCGATAGCTAAAGTGAAACTGTCAGCTCAAGAACACACCCTTGCCATTTAACGTCCTTCTAGTGCCACCTCGCCTCCAGAAATATCACACCCAAGAGGAAACAGTGTGTGTGTGTTTCTGTGTGTGTGTGTGTGTGTGTGTGTGTCTGTGTGTGTGTGTTTCTGTGTGTGTGTGTGTGTGTGTGTGTTTCTGTGTGTGTCTGTTTATGTGTGTGTGTCTGTATTCGTGTGTGTGTGTGTGTGTGTTTGTGTGTGTGTGTTCATGTTGTGTCTGTGTTCCTGTGTGTCTATGTTCACGTGTGTGTGTGTGTGTGTGTGTGTCTATGTTCACGTGTGTGTGTGTGTGTGTTCATGTGTGTGTGTGTGTTCATGGGTGTGTGTGTCTCTATGTTCACGTGTGTGTGTGTGTGTTCATGGGTGTTCGTGTGTGTGTGTGTGTATGTTCATCTGTGTGTCTGTGTGTTTCTGTGTGTGTCTGCGTTTGTCCGTGTGTCTGCATTCGTGTGTGTGTCTATGTTCGCGTGTGTGTGTCTCTGTTTTCTGTGTGTGTTCATGTGTGTGTGTCTGTGTTTATGTCTATGTTCACGTGTGTGTGTGTCTGTGTTCATGGGTGTTCATGTGTGTGTGTCTATGTTCGTGTGTGTGTGTGCGTGTGTGTGTGCACTGTAAATGAAAGTTAAGATCTTACAAAATACTACTCAATCAGATTTTTTTTTCCCGGTAGATAAACGAGTAATAACCACTAAATGAAAACTAAAGTTCAGGTCTCCGAGTGCTTTAAGGGAAGAGTCACGTGTAGCTTTACTCCACCAGAGATTTGACTCCTCTACATTTATCCATTTAGGCTAAATGTCAATTTTACCATATCGCCCTTCATTACATGGAGCTTTGCCTCATTTCCCTTCTGCAAAAGTTTCCTCCCAGTGGGCCGAGGGAAGCTCTGGGCTTGACAAACTACCGTGTATCCTGCAGATGAGACGATGTGTTTTTAAAAATGATTCATTATTAAGCTCTTGGTGGTGAGAAATGTTTTTCCCTGGAGTTTCCTCCCCACAGCTTAATTCCTGTCACTCTGAAAAGTGATAAATATATTATCAGCATTTTTTCACAAAAAAAGGGAAAGAAATGTGCTCCATTATTTGCTGCATCTCAGCCTACTACAACAAGAAAATACAACAAGTTCTCCAACATAAACGGTAGAAGAGGTCGTGTGTCAGTACCACAAATAATGGCATGTAGGAACGCGGCTCGCGAATCAGGGCACATATTAACAGTTCGGGGAAAGGTTCGCGGTACAAGGGCGCGTTCTGAAAATAACACAAACGTATAGTTCGCAGTTGTAAAAAAAGACTGGTTTCTGTGGATTTATGTTGAACAACCACTGACCTTAGGTTTAGGGCAAAAAACTTCTGGTAAGGCGTTATAAAAGACAGTTTAAACAGTAAATAAATGTACGTAAATGCCGGAAATTAAGTAGTTACCAGGGTAAGTTACGTAAAAAACGTAAATTACGTTCAAAAACGTGATTCACATGAGTTAAAAATGGTTTACTTTTGATTTCACATGGGACCCGAACCCCGATCTCCTGGGCGAAAGTCTGCTGCTTGTTAGACCCATCCACCACCCAACCGCGGGATCTCGCGGTCTCCCGTATGTTCAGGATTATATCGCGTGCCCGTTATCTTGCGTGTATACGGCTGGCTCGCTACTTTGCCGTAACGCGCCTGGTGGGAACTGACGCCAGGCAGAGGATGGAGCTAAACCGCGACGGAGCCATTCCGCAGCCGTTCCACGCCCGGTGGAAATCCCCATTAAGGTTGAAGTGTGGGAGAACGCACGCAGGGACCGTATAGCTGTGTTTCGACTAGGGGGAAAAGTGGCCACCGGGAAAGTCTCAGGCCACACCCTCTCAAATGTCCGCTCACTCTGCGTGTCTCCATTACAAGTTATCCCCCGGAGAGATTTAGAGACTCTGGAGGTGACGTATGGTTTTCACGATCGCTGATTGTGCACAATTCTGTACTGCTGCAGAGCTAACTGCCGGCTTTTCCGGCCTCCGGCTCGTTAGCGGCTCGTTAAAAAGAGTAAGAAGCAGTCTTCTTCTTCTTCTCCGGAAGGCTGTACGCTATCCACCGTAATGCTGCCCTCTACCGCTCATATCCAGATCAAACAAACTAAGGGGTTTTGGTGTGTTTGTGGCTTTTAAATAAATGTGATTAAAAAAAAAAAAAAAAACACCAAAAAAAGACACCGTGCCGGACTTAATGAGTTGAGGTAAAGCATAAAGCTGAATATGGGAGATTATAGAACACACAAGTGTTTGTTACAGATGTGTCACCATGGGTTCTTACAGGTTAAAAAACCCATATCGTCGACCACTACTATACGCTGATGATATCTGTACTTTTACCCGATCTGAGTGTAAAATCTTACTTGGACCGTCTCCTGTTCTGTCCTCCTTTGGGCTCTTTTTTTTTGCTGCCACACTCGCTGTTTTTAGACACAGCGTTGACGTCCGTGTTCCCAGCCTGGAACTGGACTGTGAGACGGGGGATGGGGATCGTCTCACGTATTTATATGTGTGTAGACATCCTGTATATGCACACTTGTGTCTACATGTTTGTCAACACTCTCGGAGTTGTCGACACACGTCTGCGTCAAATCTCCTTCTCTCCATCTCCGTCTTGTCACTGCTCCTTGCTTCAAATGGCCTCTCATCTCGCCGTGTGCCTCTGAGCCCTTAATGGTTTCACTGCAGTGGATCTTACAGCCCCCCCCCCCCCCCCCCCCCCCGAGAAATTGACCAAAAAAAATTACACAAAATGACCACAAAAAGACACAAATTGACCAAAAAAAGACACAAAATGACCAAAAAACGAAACAAAATGACCAAAAAAAGACACAAAATGACCAATAAAAGAAACAAAATTACCCAAAAGACACAAAATGACCAAAAGACACAACATTACTAAAAAAAGACACAAAATGACAAAAAAGACACAAAATGACCAAAAAAGACACAAAATGATCACAAAAGACACAAAATGACAAAAAAGACACAAAATTACCAAAAAAAGACAAAATGACCAAAAGACACAAAATGACTTAAAAAAGACACAAAATGCCCCCAAAAAGACAAATTGACCCCAAAAAAACCCACATTAAATGGCCAAAAAGACTATAACACATGAACACTTTAACACAGTGGCGACAGAGCTGACTTCCAAAATGACAAAACACAACGTTGATGTTCCCAGCCTGGAACTGGACTGTGAGACGGGGGATGGGGATCGTCACGTATATGTGTGTAGACATCCTGAATATGCACTATACACTTGTGTCTACGTGTTTGTCAACACTCTCGGAGTTGTCGACACACGTCTCCGTCAAATCTCCTTCTCTCCTTGTCTCCGTCTTGTCACTGCTCCTTCCTTCAAATGGCCTCTCATCTCGCCGTGTGCCTCTGAGCCCTTAATGGTTTCGCAGCAGTGCATCTTACAGCCTTCCCCCCTGCTATTTTTCTAATGACGCTGCTGTCAAACGTGGTGACTCAGGATTCAACAAACCCTCCTGTTTCCCACTTTGTTCTACAAGTCATTTTTCTAAACACAATTTGGAGACAGCCCGTCATTCCCGGCTACGACGACACATTCTTTTATGCCAGCTGTCAAATCACCAAGATCTTATTGCCCACATTTCCTTGTTTGCAAAAGACAGTGGTGACACATTAAATATATTTTTGGCCGTTGTTGTTACATGCAAGAGCTAAGCAACATTGTCATTTGACATGTGACAGCTGCTAATAGGATGTTTAGGGTGTCTGCAGCTATCAACACTTTTGTTTGCATAAGTTCACAGTGACACATGCTCCTTTTTATATAATGAGCGTTTCTGTTTGCATTCAAAAAGCCTTGATAGCACAGTGTCAACGTCTTCAAATTCAACTATACTGTTTTTTAAATTCATCCTTAAAGCACAAGTTCAAAATGAAACGCCTTCACTTTTATAGTAAAACTAGAAAGTCACTCGGAAAGTGCACAGCTCTACTTAGGCCAATAGTCCAGTCTTTTATAATAACAACTACTATACCTAATACTGCTACTATATCTAATATATCTGCATATATTTCAAAAACTATGAGAGTGATGTCAAAATATGGTTGTTCCTCACTGATGCCTCGTCCAATTATGTCCTTCTAAATTGGAAATATTTCACGTATTTGTGAAACCCAGAAAATACTGTATTAGCATATCGCTACTACTACCATCATAATACTAAATGCTCAGACTGAAGTTACAACAGTTCGGGGAAAGGTTCGCGGTACAAGGGCGCGTTCTGAAAATAACACAAACGTATAGTTCGCAGTTGTAAAAAAAGACTGGTTTCTGTGGATTTATGTTGAACAACCACTGACCTTAGGTTTAGGGCAAAAAACTTCTGGTAAGGCGTTATAAAAGACAGTTTAAACAGTAAATAAATGTACGTAAATGCCGGAAATTAAGTAGTTACCAGGGTAAGTTACGTAAAAAACGTAAATTACGTTCAAAAACGTGATTCACATGAGTTAAAAATGGTTTACTTTTGATTTCACATGGGACCCGAACCCCGATCTCCTGGGCGAAAGTCTGCTGCTTGTTAGACCCATCCACCACCCAACCGCGGGATCTCGCGGTCTCCCGTATGTTCAGGATTATATCGCGTGCCCGTTATCTTGCGTGTATACGGCTGGCTCGCTACTTTGCCGTAACGCGCCTGGTGGGAACTGACGCCAGGCAGAGGATGGAGCTAAACCGCGACGGAGCCATTCCGCAGCCGTTCCACGCCCGGTGGAAATCCCCATTAAGGTTGAAGTGTGGGAGAACGCACGCAGGGACCGTATAGCTGTGTTTCGACTAGGGGGAAAAGTGGCCACCGGGAAAGTCTCAGGCCACACCCTCTCAAATGTCCGCTCACTCTGCGTGTCTCCATTACAAGTTATCCCCCGGAGAGATTTAGAGACTCTGGAGGTGACGTATGGTTTTCACGATCGCTGATTGTGCACAATTCTGTACTGCTGCAGAGCTTAATTATGTCCTTCTAAATTGGAAATATTTCACGTATTTGTGAAACCCAGAAAATACTGTATTAGCATATCGCTACTACTACCATCATAATACTAAATGCTCAGACTGAAGTTACATTATGAACATGGCAGCTTGTTTTTTAAAAAACAGAGGAAAACTGGATGTTCACAAGAAACAACAAATGTTCCTCGAAGAGACAAAGAAATGCAAAGGACAACAAAGAGACACTAATTACTAAAAAAGATACAGAAAATAGCCACTAAGGCCATGTTTACACGAGGAGGCTTGCGGGTAAAAACGACTAAATATTTTATGGGGAGTGCCTTTCGTTTAGACGCCACTTTTGCGTCTTCTGTTCAGACCACCATCATGTAAACGTAGCCTAACCCCTGGATTCCACCGTTGCAGATCCGCCGTCGGAGCCGTTACGCAACCATTATAATCAATGTGTGAGATTCCACCAACTGCAGATCCGTTGCGTAATGAGTCCGACAACGCAGGGCCATCCGACAATCGCAAAACACTTGCGCAGAGCTTCTATTTTTGTCGGACGACGGAGCACGGCGCATAAATTCAGCACAGAGCAGATCATTCGGGACAGGAAGTCGTGTACAGACACAAAATAAAACATCCGGTATATTTTCAAAATAAAATACCTCGGGTTCACCGCAGCTCGTATTTCACAATGTTAAGACTTCATGATGGGCGGGGACAGACCTGAAGTCAACAGGTTAGAGGTTTTCACTCGTCTTTTCACACCGATCACTCGGCCGGCTTGTTAACGAGCCGGCCGACCTCGTTAGCGCTCGTTAAGACGGAGTCCCTGGATTTGTCTCCAGTCATTAATGAGGAGATGTTGATTCTCTTCCAGTTATATCAATTGATTAGGCGTGAATTTGCTAGATCTCGTGCGTCCTCGGGACTCTGCTGTACGCAACAGCTCTGACACAGACGGATCCGGTGTGTTGACGGACTGCGGAGATACGCAGCCGTTGCGGACGGACCCCTTTTGGAGTTGTTACGCATCCAGTGGAATCCCGGGGTAAGAGACACAAATTACTACAAAGATACATAAAACAACCACAAAGATACATAAAACAATGGTGAATGGTCTCTGCTGGTGAAAAAATTTACCAATTGAGTAAATAGTGTCCGTCATCAGCTGTGTGCAGCCAGGCATAGTACGTATATGAGGTGAGAGCAAACTCAAATAATATGTAAAAAGGGGAAAAAAACATGATTTACTAAACCATAATTCATTTGTTCTTTCATTCCAAACTCCCATTATTTCCGTGCGGCTGTCCTCGCATTACTTTACTAATTAGATATGTGGCAAAGATCTGTAGTGTGTGTGTGTGTGTGTATTGCCTCCCGGTCACACATCCGTCACATGCCCTTGCCCAGAGTCAGCTGTTAATCATGAATCTTAATCAGTTTTTGGAAAGCACACACATGCAGATTCACACATATGCACTACAGCATACACACACACACACACACACACACACCCTCAGGGCCACGGCTGCTGCGCTGGATCGCCTGTGACTGACCGGAATACCTGCACTGCAGTGGCAAACAGGTTGTTGGGCAGAAACACGAGGCCCGGGGTACACACCACGTCACTCACACACACACAAACACACACACACCCTGCCATTTGGTTGTCTCTGGAGTGTCACCTTATCAGATTGTGTGATGCGCTGAGGGCTTCATTAAAATCGAATGTCGTCTCTCTCTCTCCCTCTCACCTGCTTCACTGTGTCACTCTATCGTCTTGTTACACTCCTCTCCTGTCTGTCTTTTCATCCTCTCAGCTCTCTACAGTTTCCTCCACTGCTCTTCTCCCGAGCTGCTTCTCCTCTCCACGTTACCATCCTGATACAATACAACCACACAGGAACACTGCATGAGTCTAAAGTGACCCGATATATATGAGTTTTTATGTTCTATATCTGTGCAATAAATTATTTTTATCATTCAGTATTCCAGGTTTTCCTCAATTAGTTTGTCTTTGATCATCCGATCCATTTTTGTGTCACTACTCTTCTAATGCACAACATGGGTGAAAAATGATCCATATCAATTTTTTTTAGCTCAGTAGCTTGCTAAGCTAACTACTTAGCTAACTTCTTGGCTAAGTATTTAGCTAAGTTCCTTGCTAAGCTAACTACTTAGCTAACTTCTTGGCTAAGTAGTTAGCTAAGTTCCTTGCTAAGCTAACTACTTAGCTAACCTATTTTAAGTATTTAGCTTAGCAAGCTACTTAGCAGTTTTTAGCTATGAAATAATACAAAAACTTTTTTTCTTCATAAAGTATGGGAGGCAAAATGGAAATAATGATCTGTTGATATCAAAAACAAGATATTTAAAGAATATTCAATAAAATAAGTTGATATCAAAAGATAGAGCACAGAAACACACAGCAGCATTAAATAACACGGGGAATGAATGAGGGTCATTTTTGAACCATGTTGTGCATTAGAAGGGGTGTCAATATGTTGCGCATCAAAGGGTTAACAGAGGTCAGAGAAATGCTTAATCTCTCGAATTTTAAGGCTGCCAAAGAACCGTACATTGATCTCCAGAGTTGGTGGAGACCAAAATTGAGCAACAAGTTCTCCAACCCATACGAAAGTTTTAAAATTAGCACTCCTACCAGTGGCAGGCGATCACAACAGCCTTATGTCTAAAAGTGGCCGACATAGTTTTAAAAAAATCTATCTATCTATCTATCTATCTATCTATCTATCTATCTATCTATCTATCTATCTATCTAAATACACAAATACAATGTGATTAAAAACTGATAACCACTAAGTACATGCAACAAATCTGATTAAGGTAGCTCATCAATTGCCTTTGTAATTTTTTAAAATTGTAAATAGACTCTGTGTTTGTGTATATCGCTGTTTATGTGTTGAACTCACGATATGCAGTTTCCCCTCACTCTTAACAGTGGGCTGAGAAATAAAACCAATCAATCAATACATACAAACGTTATTGATGTATTCCCATGCATGAAGCCAACATGAGAACCATTAAGTAAATTAGTAAATTGCAGCAAATTGCTGCTGTCAGTTCGCCTGCTGATGCCACCAGCTGTCCACTCAGCTGCAGAGTGAAGCTCACAGACACACCAGGAGCCTTGATTAATCAATTAACATGCGGTAAATAAGTTAAAAACACATATACAGCGGGGTATTTGTGTGATTTAAACAGCTGGAATGCAAGTAAGTGGGGATTGCACAATAGAACATATAGGAGCTCCTCACGTCTCGCTCCCAGTAAGAGATGCAAATCTCTGGCTTATAACATACAATGTAGAAATGTGTCGGTAAACATATGTCAATACATTGAGGAGGAGAGTTAAATTAAAAATACAGAGCAGGAGGAGACATCCCTTTTTAACCTTTAACTCATTTAAGCCGGGAAAGCATTACCGCATTTCTACCATTAAAACCGGGGGCGCTGTTGCGTTATTCTACCATTAAAGGATACGTCGTTTTGTAGTATTTGCAGTTTTTTCCACCTATTTTCAGTCTCTTGGCCAATGAAATGCATCAGAATACATGTGGGAGTGTCGCAATGCAACATGGGACTTTTTTCAGAACTTTGAAATCATCAGCAAAAAAAGACACAAACCAAAAAAAAGAGACAAAATTACAAAAAAAAGACACAAAATGACAAAAAAAAAACGCACAAAATGACCAAAAAAGACACATAATGACTAAAAAAAGACAAAAGAACGTGCGTAAACGGCTTGACTTTACAGAGAATGACTAGGACAGCGGGAGAAACAACCATATTTACCTACAGTACTAACTCGTGTGGCCAAACTTCAAAATACAGGTGTTGTGTTGAAATCTGTTACCCGTCAAATGATGTTTCCTGAATGGTGTTCTCCGTAGCATCACCTCCACGGTTGGAGTTAGGATTTCAGTTTAAGGTTAGGCCTTGTAGAGAGAACTGTTTGGGGTTCAGGTAAACTTGGGCTCATGTTAACAACTTAAAGGAGGACTGGTTGGGGTCAGGGGTCAGGTTGGTGCAGGTTAAGGTAAGGGGGACACATATCGACGGGGAACAGACTTTGACATAACACCGGTAAGACACCCGGCTTATAAAAGAGGCCGGCTTTTATTTACTAAAAATTGTTTTTACACCCGGTTACTAAATGAGGCCGTCATTAATAGGGGCCTGGCTTTAAATTGAGGAAATACGGTATATCATAACAAAGAGCAAGTTAACGTCCTTGTATTTATAATATTTCCTTGTTTTTATATTTTATATAGTATTTTTATTGTCTCTTGAACTGTCTTATTTTGCACTTTATGACTAGTTACTAACTTTATTCTATTTTATTGTATTGGTGTTGTGCTGTTGCTGGAATTACCAATTTGAGGCATGAGGGAACCTTCCCAAGCGATTAATAAAGTTTCTATCTATCTATCTATCTATCTATCTATCTATCTATCTATCTATCTATCTATCTATCTATCTATCTATCTATCTATCTGTACACACAACCTATATTGACCTTTTTTGGACGAAAGAACAGGCTGTTTGTGTGAAGCAAATACCAACAAAAGGTTGCAGGGCTAATAAACAGAGGACTCAACTAAAATCCAATATTTTCTCATTTTCACCCTGTCCCTCCTGCTCTCTATTACCAAAGTCATTTTACAATGGAGCAACAGCAGACGTTATTATACACCGAGGGCTCCATTAAACCCATACTGCAAACTAAACTGTACAGCTCCACCCTAATAGGCCACTGTACAGCCCAAAACAAGTTCTCTGCCACATCACACACTCTCCACCACACGGCAATAAAGGAAATTGAATGGCCTTAAACTGCCAATGTGTGAATTTGAACGAAAAAGAAAAAAAGAGCAAAAGGCTGATTGCTGTGAAGCCACTTGGGGAACAGGTTTGGTGTTATGGTGTTTATTGGAGAAACACATTTGGTTAAGCCTCCTAGAATGTAGATATTTTATAAGAAAGGTTTTTACGACAACGTTTTAATGCCAGCAATCATTTCTTCGGGGTTGGTAAAGCATTTCTGATGAGGCATCATTTCTGAATGGAGCAGATTTAATCACTATTATGCTGTTGTCTTGCTGGTTTATGATACTTTTTCTGTCGCGGTCGTAAAGACGACACAACTGCCGCTTTACAACTCCATGTCCTGTTCTCTGCTGTGAATTGCTCGCTGCTGCTGTTGTCGTTCCTATAAAACGTGAAGTGTCATAAAGCTCATTCACCTTCACAGAATTACACCGCACGACACATGCTGGAGAACGATCATGGGGATTGATATGACACACTCATAATGTATATCGTAATATTGGATTACAGAGGTGATTCATATTAGAAGTTTCCAGGTCTGACTGTTGCTCTGCTCTGCTCTTTTCTCATTTGGATTCTGAGTCATATTTTTTACTTTGACTTGGTGTCACAGCTTGTGGGATCAAATTATATATAGACTGAAATTATAAATTGGTGACCGGGAGACCTCCCATTTAGTGAGAAAAACAACAAAAGCGTTAAACAAACCGTTAGCAAAATGGCTGCAAAGTCACTGGAGAAAGTAGTTAAGTGCAAATAAATTCCAATATTGACATTAATGAAATTACGAATTAATTTCTTATTTTAAGTGTACAACATGCTTATTTCTAGATTTATTAATCTTAATTTAGGAAATCTTGTCAAGTGAAATTATCTGTCCATGCAGCAATTTTGTGTCTTTTTTTTGTCATTTTGTGTCTTTTTTAAAAGTAATTTAGTGTTTTTCAGTCATTTGGTGTCTTTTCTCCTTTTGTGTCCTTTTGGTCATTTTGTGTCTTTTTTAAGTAATTTTGTGTCCTTTTTTTGTCATTTTGTGTCTTTTTTTAAGTAATTTTGTGTCTTTTTTTGGTCATTTTGGGTCTTTTTTAAAGTAATTTTTCTCTGATAGGGTTATATGGCCTAGGCTAAATAAAATTATCTGTCCATGCAGTGAGATAATTTCCCTCAGATTTAGTGTTTTTATCTTGTTTTTGGACACACCTTTCTTTCAGTGTTCACAGTTCGTAGCCCTCAGGGGGTCGGGACAAAAAATGGAAATGAAAGAGGCAACATTCTTCCCATAACAGTTAGTGTGGCATCGAAATTATCTGGAAGCTGTTATTTTGAGGTGATGTCATTATGTTATTATGTTGCTTTTTCACCTTGATATGAAAGTTTAATGTGAGTTTTATATGAATGGCACTTTTTGTTGTGTGTGGAAGGTCCCTTTAATTACCTTTTTTGGTAATTTTGTGTCTTTTTTTGGTATATATGTTTTTTTTTATATAATTTTGTGTCTTTTTAAATAATTTTGTGTCTTTTTTTCCAGTAATTTTGTGTCTTTTGGTAATTTTGTGTCCTTTTTTAGTAATTTCTGTCTTTTTTTTGTAATTTTGTGTCGTTTTTTTAATTTTGTGTCATTTTTAGTAATTTTTGTAATATTTGTTGTCATTTTGTGTCTTTTTTGTCATTTTGTGTATTTTTTAAGTAATTTTGTTTCTTTTTTTTTGTCATTTTGTGTCTTTTCCCTCAGATTTAGTGTTTTTATCTTGTTAGACACCCTTTTTTTTGCAGTTTTCACAGTTCGTAGCCCTCAGGGGGTCGGGACAAAAAATGGGAATGAAAGAGGCAACATTCTTCCCATAACAGTTAGTGTGGCATCGAAATGATTTGGAAGCTGTTATTTTGAGGTAATATCGTTATGTAATGTTGCTTTAATTCACTGTGAGAAGTAGCTGCTGTCAGTGCTGGTGGGACCTGACCTTTATCTCAGCTCTGAATCTACCTGGAGAATCTACCAGCTGCTCCCTGTTGCTCCCTGTTACAGCATCTTCAGCCGCCTCCTTATTTCACCAAGTTTCCTTAACGGAGCGTTTGTCAGCCAGAGAAGAAAAAAACATTTGTCTGCGTATCCGGATACAGAGTCCTCTCCAGTTCACATGCTGCACTGTGCCAGCTTCCTGCCTGAGCCCACCAGTTTCCTGGAGAATCTCACTCACAGGCTGCCAGTCTCTCTCCTGTTGTCTCCAACAGCAGCCCCCATCCATTATTACTCCTCAGCTGCCTGCTAGTCTTCCCTCAACAAGTTCATTCTGGTCTCCTGTGCGTCACGCTGACCTTCTCCATTTACCTCCAATCCCTCTACTCCACTAAGTGACTACCATTGGTCTCAAACTTGCGGCCCAAGGGCCAATTGCGGCCCCTGTGATGATATTTTGTGGCCCCCACCTTGATATGAAAGTTTAATGTGAGTTTTTTATGAATGGCACTTTACCGTGTTGTGTGTGGAAGGTCCCTTTAATTACTTTTTTTGGGGGTAATTTTGTGTCTTTTTTTTTTGGTATATTTGTGTCTTTTTTAAATAATTTTGTGTCTTTTTTTAGTAATTTTGTGTATTTTTTGGTCATTTTGTGTCTTTTGGGTCATTTACTGTATTTTTTGGTCATTTTGTGTCTTTTTTTTAAAGTAATTTAGTGTTTTTCAGTCATTTTGTGTCTTTTGTCATTTTGTGTCTTTTTTAAAGTAATTTCGTGTCTTTTTTGGTCATTTTGTCTTTTTTAAGTAATTTAGTTTTTTTCTGTCATTTTGTGTCTTTTTTTGGTCATTTTGATACTGCCTCCATCGACCCCCAGGTAATTTGAGTTTGAGACCCCTGACTTAAATGGTGCTAACTGACATTTAAACTGATACAACCCTACTTTTGTTTCTATAACTGTAGCTTTTTTTTAAACTTTCATTAGTGAGAATTTCAGCTATGAAAAGCCCTCCCAGCATGTAACCCATCTACTCTCTGGATATAGACATGGTTATCCTTTTGAATTCAGCTGAAAAGTGTTGTTACAATCTAGCACATTGCAGAGCTCTTCAGTGCCAAATAGCTTTCCCATTTCAGCATAATAGGACAGAAGCTCTTTCCCTCTTTGCACAAAATAGTTTCCTGTTTGTCTCTTTATCCCTGTGCTATCTGTATCAGTGGGCTAGTTGGCAGAGAAGAGCTGCGTCTGTCCCAGTGTGGGTTTTATCTTCATTTACACCACACTCTGAAGTTTCCCCATTCATCTACACAAAGTGGCCTGAGAAAAGACATTACCGCAGGATTTTAGCTTCCAGTCTTTGCCAAATACTGAGTGCTAACTGCAGCATTAAAATGGAATTTCCCATTTATTGGAGTTGATGTTTGCTATTTATAGCATTGGCTTAATAATTAGGAACATTTATATTTCTTTCTCAGAGCAGGACTTTGGTAACGCTGCTGCGTTCTGCATTGCCGTCTATTCAGACACAATGTTCAAGGTCGACAGATATTCACATGGATATAGAGTACAAGTCGTGCTGTGGACATGCAATGGATTTATCATGGTTATGTCATGTTTTCAGGGAACTAGTGCCCATGTTTCCATGGTGATGGCCAGACATTTGTCAAGTTTGAAAAGGGTTTTAAAAGCCGAGGGATGCAACATGTTCTAACTCGTACAAATGAAGCATGAGAATGAACGTGATGCCATTTTAATCGTAAAGTTTTATTCTCAGAGAGCAAAATATAACTTTTCAGAGGAAGTGTGGGCTTACATAAAATAGCTGAACACATTTCACCCAAAACTACAAGCCAAAAAGACCAAAATTTCCCACTCCATTCTAACAATATAAAATAATGTAAAATGTGCAATATATCTTAGTTCACTGCTTTGACAGTTTCTATGCACTAATTTAAGTTACTTTTTTTTGGTCATTTTGTGTCTTTTTTTAAGTAATTTAGTTTTTTTCTGTCATTTTGTGTCTTTTTTTGCATCATTTTGTGTCTTTTTTAAATAATTTTGTGTCTTTTTTGGTAATTCTGTGAATTTTTTTGGTCATTTTGTGTCTTTTTTGGTCATTGTGTGTCTTTTTTTAAGTATTTTAGTTTTTTTCTGTCATTTTGTGTCTTTTTTTTATTAATGTTGTGTCTTTTTTTAAATTTGAGGTAATTAGGTAATTTGAGTTTGAGACCCCTGATGTAACCACTGGAGTCGCCCCCTGCTGGCCAATAGAAAGAATGCAGCTTTAAGGCACTTCCACATGCTGTATTGTTGGTTTTCTCTAGTTTCAAGCTTTATCTGATGCACCCACATAGGACATTTTCTGAATAAAGGATTACAAATGATAATTCAGGTTATATGCTAATACTATACAGTAATTCTTAATTTGAGCTGCTTCTTAGTCTTTTCTTGTTGCAATGAGCTACAATTTTTTCCACCGTTTTATTTCTTTCTGCAGCACCGCTAGTGAGGCAGAGACAAATAGATCTCCAGCAGAATAATCAGATATTGTTCAAGAACAATTGGTTGATTTATCTCTACTGTTGACCTTGGTTTGCAATTATTATCATTTCTTGTCAAAATGCCTGCTTGATTAAATCAACTGAGTGATAAAATCTTCAAATCTTTTAAAACGAGAGGGTTTATTTTCTCAGAGTCAGAGCATGATGAGGCTCTGGATACAGAACAGTGTAATAGTGTTAACTTGGAGGGTATCAGAGTCCAGTTTACCTGGAACCGTCAGAAAGGGTTTAAGAATAATTACAGCCGTGTGTGCGGACGTGTATCCTCCGAGTGCTTGCGTGAGTGCTTTGAGTCTGCCTTTTTCTTTTTTCCTCTGCAGACTGCATAGAGAGAGTGAATGTTTTGGAAAATATTGCACTCCAAGGCTCTGCTAGTAATTACCTTCCTGAAACCAGCTAAATAGGATCGCCTTTGACTGCAGCCTCCTTGTTATTGTTCACTTGAAACAGTGAAATACTTCATGATGGAAGGGGCAGAAAAAAGTTCAATCGATGCTGCATTTCAAAACTGTCTCTAAGTAAGGCTTCCCTTCTTGCATTTGCCTTATTTGGTTATGGAGTCCTAAATCCCAAAAGCCCAATGTTGGTGTTTTTTAAAGCCTGCTAGAAAATTGGGGGATTTGGGGAGTCATAACAAAATCAGGCAGTGTATCCTTAAAGTAGTGGTAATCATAACCTACCCTAACTCAAGGCCCGCGGGCCAATTGCGGCCCTCGTGATGATATTTTGTGGCCCTCACCTTGATATGAATGTTTTATATATATATATATATATATATATGACAAAATATCGTCATGAGGGCTGCAATTGGCCCGCGGGCCACGAGTTTGAGACCCCTGCTTTAGGGTGAATTTAGAAATTTAGGAATATCCCAATATCTATTGTAACAATTTGGCTAACTTAAATGTTCTTGTTCAGCATTAATGTGTACAAAAAGCTGTTGAAACAGCTGTTTTTAATTATGGATTCACATTGGTAATCAATCAACGCCATCATTTGCTGCTAGCATCCACCTCCACAGCTCAATCCTTCCATCCAAATATGGTCACTTCTGGCACCTTAAAACCAAAATGGTGACAGCCTAAATGCAAAATTTGAGGCTTCAAAGCAACCGTAGTCCACAAACTAATGGGTGACGTCATGATGGCTACAGCCAGTTCTTTCATACAATATCTATTGCTTTAGTACCACCAGCAGATCAAATTTTCCATTTTTCCAGTGAATTATCCCAACATGTGTTGAATGGATTGGCACCAAATTTGAAACAGACTTTCATGGTCCCCAGACGATCAATCCTAATGACTTTTCTTGTGTTTTTCATTAGTGCAACCATGTTTTTGACAGGTGGTTTGGCGTAAAATGACAGCAGTCTTTTTTTCTCATAGATTGACTCGATATATGAGGATTCAGGTTTGCCATTGAGACGTATCTGGATCCAATTGAAGCCTTATTGGGAACCATTTTTATTGGTATACTCAAAGCTACAAGGAGAAGGAAAAGACCTTTATGGTTAAAAGTGATTGATTCATAAAGCTCAAGACGGACAAGCTCTTTAGAAAAAGGTCACTTTCCCAAAATACATTATTATTAGAGTTTTAGAAAAATAACTGTACTGCTTTACTTTACTGGAACTTTTAGGACAAACATTGTTTACTTAGATTGAGAATGATTTTTTCATCTTCTCAAATGCTTACTTTGTGTTTTAGTGGTAATTCAATTTGACTGAAAAAGGATGAGTAGCACTTATCTCGTTTGCTACATCAGGCCACTTTAAGTTGGACATCTACCCACTTTTCTTCCTTTTGTTACACTGAGCTTGTCTTTGTAGTTCTGTATCTTCATCACGTCATCCAACTTAACTTTGTTTCATGTGTCATTTCTTCAACATCAGATTGTTTTCATCTCCTCTTTTATACAATTTTATGTTGATCTACTTTAGTTCATTCAACTGCTGACTGAAATTGTTAAACTGAACCAAAACTGCTCTTAAGGCAAAAACATGTAGGTGGAAAACTTTGATTGAAATGCAGTGGGCAGATAATTAGAGCAGCTAACTGGAAACATAACTGTCAAAAGGGACTCTGGTAAAACACACTTGTACTACTTATATCGAGTCAATGACCACCAGCTACTTTACCTTTATAAGGCAGCTAAATGTCACACTGCTTTTGAGTTTGGACCTTTGTCCAAACTAAAATATATTTATAACCATTGGATGGATTAGCATAAAGCTCATAACAGAACAACTCTGAACCCAAAATGCATGTATAGCTTGTACCTAACCCTAAAACGGAAGAACTACAACTATGGTGCTGATGTCGACATAAGTACTGAAGAGAAGTCTAGGGAAACCAGCTGATGGAAACGTCCCCAATTTGAATTTCTTTTAATGCGCCATTTCAAAATGTTGCTTCAAATTTACTTTGACTTTAATGGATACACAGCTAGTGTCAGTGGTTCCGGGCAAGGTTATAATAGTTTTGGATTTTTCATTAGTTTTAGTTTTAATTTCGTTGTGATTTTTTGTTTTCAAATTCAGTTAGTTTTAGTTAGCTCTTAGAGTGAGTTTGCTAGTTTTTATTTGTTTTTATTTTTTGGAAAATGCTTAGTTTTAGTTTAGTTTTAATTAGTTTTAGGGTTAGTTTTAGTTTTTTTGTAATGGGGTATTTGTTGGGTGCGAGATTCAAAACATTCATGTGATGTTCCATGGCACACAAGCGTGCCCTGAGAAATCATCAGGTGTGCCGTGGAAGATTATCCAATTTCACCTGATTGGTACTTTCACAAGGTTTTTCAACCACAGCCGGTTTCCGGTGTTTTAGCCCGCTAGCCTGTATCAATCACATTGCAGATCAAATAAATTAATGATACCCGTTTTAGTTGATCTCTCTCAAAGGCACCAAGTCGGTCTTGGTCTTGCTAGCCCGCTAACGCTAGCACGCTATCGATTGCTGGCTAACGTTAGCACACTATCGAGTGCTGCGCTGTGTGAGATAGGTAAACATCTGCAAAGTCTTGAGCAGAAGATGTCATGTCCTTTCCCTTCACTTTCCACTGATTGCCCTGACTGGATTAGGAACCCATATAGCTCAACTGCAGTTGGAAGGGACATGACTTTGCAGGAGCAAAACAACTGAGACAAAATCGTGGTCTAAAGCTGAGCTTTGCTGATCTACCTTTGACAGTTTTTGGCTGACTGCTGCCAAGGAGTTCCCTATTCTGGGAAACAAAGCAGTTTCAGCTCTTCTCCCTGTCTCCACAACCTATCTATGCGAGCTGGGCTCAGAGCTGTTGAAGATCTTCGTGTTTGTATTTCTTCTTCAACTAAACAGGCCCAGGTTTCACACAGAGTTAGTAAATTGAGACTAGCTTTTCATTATATTTCATTATAAATACTTTTTGTGACATTTTTGTTTGGTGGTACGTCATGTGATTTTTCTCATGTAAAATATGTGCCGTGGCTCAAAAAAGGTTGGGAAACACTGTACTAACACAATCAGCACCAAGTCTCGGCACAACTTCCGTTCTTACCAAATAGATTTTACTTGCTGTGACTCAGCCCTGACCCTCCTCTCCTCTCCTTTTTCCAAGTCCTTTGTCAAATGCAACCTCCTCCATCATTATTCAGAGCTTGTCATGGGCAGCTTAGCCATGCAGTCAGAGTGACAACTTGCTTAAGCCTCCAGAAAATAACAGACTGATACTTGGAACACTCAAACAACTAATACCTCTCACACCGTCAAGACCAAATAAAGTCGAGAGCGGCCCGGGACAAAGAAATTTGATGCCGGTGATAAAATGGAAACTTGGCTCGACAGAACGCTCTGCCACTTTTCTATGAATATAAAACAAAGCGGATAGACAAGATGCCAAGGATGGATTGGATTCCTTTTTAAAACGGGCTACTCTGACTGACAATGGTCGGTAATATGAGACACAAGGGAGGCTGTTGTTGTCATGGCAACCTTCCCGGAGCTGAGACTATGGTCTGTTTGGCTGCTTGTCTTCCAGGAGGTAGATTATATACCAGCTGTTTGGAACATTTTAGAGCTTCAGCAGTACAATTTCAAAGTTGGAATTGTGGGGTATTTGTTTTTATCAATAAATTTGCTTTATTTTTTTATTTTTTTCCATCTTAAACTCAGCCATATGGATGGTACTTACCAGTGTTTGGTGTGCATGTATGTGTGTGTCTGCTTGATGTGTTGTCATCTCCCCATTGGCTCGAAGTAATTAGTAATTTTAGTAGGGGGCGGAAGATATATTGTCCCGCAGAGACAAATAGGACATGAGCCAGTGACTTACTGGAACAATTCACCTGTTCTCAAAACACACACAGGCACTATCTTTAGATCACAAGCACAGGATCATGCTTACACAGTACTGAAATAGGCCTTGAAACTGGAAAACATTAGGATGTTGTTGGTATATTCTCCATTTCCCCTCCAGCAACAGCCTTTACATCTGGGAGATGATGTAAAGATTGCATTCAGGCTTCAGTCTTGATCTCTTTTTTTTGTATGAAGACTGACTTAACTCATCCTTAAATCCTTGTCATCCTGCCTGTATACACCATTTAAAAAATGTTTAAATGCCATGTTGGTATATTTTTTTCAGCACAACCTCACCTGACCTAATAATGATTGATTTTTTTATCCTGACTTACTGGATCAACAGTTTGAACCAAAAAGAAACAAAGAAAAACCTGTCGGACTGTATTTTATTTGTGTCTTGTGTGTTAAGCGTACATTTTTTTGTCATTTTGTGTCCTTTTTTAGCCTTTTTGTCTCTTTTTTTTCAGTCATTCTGTGTCTTTTTTTGTCATTTTGTGTCTTTTTTTAGTAATTTTGTCTTTTTGTCATTTTGTGTCTTTTTTAGTCTTTTTGTGTCTTTTTTTTGGTCATTTTATGTCTTTTAATAGTCATTTTGTGTCTTTTTTAGTCCTTTAGTCCAACATAAAATGTGATTTTGAATCTTTTTTTTTAACTTTCAAAACACTATCAAGCTCAATAAAGAATTTGAAATGTTGCAAATGTGAACAAAGGTTGCAAATATAACATATAAGAGGGTCATTTTATACTAAATATATTGAGCTTGTCTCCAGTTTTACTTGGTGTATCATCATCAAACTGAAACTGGCCTCATGGAGTTTACAGCCAGAACTTTAGAGGTAAATTTACAGTAGTCCACGCTGCTTTGTTTTCTAGTCTGGATGTCATGAAGAAGTCTGGATTTGGAGCTTTTGGAGACTCCAGAGGGTTAACGACGTTTTTTTGTCTTTCATGACAGCATCACAAGACTTACTCCCAAAGTCGAAATTATTACAGAAATTACAGAATATGGCTGATATAAAGGGTGCAAAAGCAATATACCTGCCTCTTTAGTGGTGGAAAGTTAATGTATTTTGCTGAAGCAACTTAAAACTGTTGCTCAAATGTTTCTCTGACATTAAAAACTAAATAAGCAATATTGTTAAAGTTCCTCCATCCCTGGAAATTATAGCCTATATTAAGAATGAGGGTTAAAAACATAATTAACACTCAGAAACTCAGCTTATCTGCTTCTGTATGTGATGTGATAAGATTTGATTGACAGCGACCTGACAGGATAAGCAACAGCTCCAGAACATTCAAATGTGTCTGAATATTGATTGATGTATGAAAATTCATGACATGATGATTAGTATTTTAACTGTGATATTGATTTACATTTTTAAAGGAGTTTGGAAAACACACAGGCTGTAAAACATTTCTGATAGCTTAACTTGGCTAAGTTTAGGTTAACTTAGCAAAAAGGCTAGTCTGGGTATACCCAGACTGCCTTGCGCGCTCGAATTTAATTTCGAGCGACGGGGTCTGGAAACTAGGAAGCATTCTTAGCCCTGTTTTAGGGATCCAATCACAGAGCGGGGAGGGACGGCAAGATGATGACGCGTACTACTCGGCACTTGGAAGCTTGTAGTTTTCCAACATGGCTGCTGCAGACCCGAAACTCTCTTTAGCTGTAGATGGTGTTTTAAATAGTTAAGAGCGAAAGTTGAAAGGTGAAAGGTCTCTCGGCGGCTCCGCTGAGATCACCGGCGTTATGGTAGCGGGGCTATTAGCGTCGCTAGCGGCTATTAGCGCCGCTAGCGGCTAATAGCTAATAGCCCCTCTACCGTGGACAGCAGAGCCGCCGAGAGGCCCGCAGCAGCTTGTTTATTGCCCATAAAATCAGTGGATGTGTGTGGCTGAATGACATGAGGGGGAATAAAGCGTGAAAATAAATAATCTTGCAGAAAGCGAGAACTGGAGAAGCAAAGCAGCAAACAACACTCCCTCACAGACACACACACAACAAACATCCATTTCTGTTGCTCTACTACGTCATCTGGTATAACTGATCTGATTGGCTAAGAGCTACCTACAGACGCTTTTGATAGACATTCTAAGTGTCCAATAAACGGCTCCGGAGGATCGTAAACCACACCTCCTCTACGGGGAAATCCATTGCTCGTTGCCAGACTAGATCTCATTTGAGAATAGTCTGGTGTTAGCCAGGCTAACTGTTTAGGGCAAAAACAATGAAGTTTTTCACATGCAGTACAAATGTGTTATTTATGCTTATTGTATTTGAAAAAGCTGCATACTGTGGCCCTTACACTTCTTTAAATTGCATAAATTGTGTATAACTGGGAAGCTGAGACTCTTACTAGTCTTTTTACTAGAGTTTTTCACATGGTAAAAATGTGTACTTTTCGCCTGTTTTTAAAAAAAATATTTCCATACTGGGGTTCTTCAATGTCTTTAATTGCATAAATTGGGCATGACTGGGAAGTTGAGACTCTTAGTAACCTTAAATCACTATAAACCATGGCTTCGGAGTACATATTGGTGTTTTATAGGTGCTGTTGGGCAGCTGTTTTTGCATTTGCAGACATGCCCACTTTATGGTAATCCCATGCAGTTTTGGCAATACCATGCATTTTTTTTACATGCAGTCCAAATGTATTATTTCTGCCTATTGAATTTGAATCAATCTGCATACTTCAGTCCATAAACATCTTTAAATTGCATAAATTGGGTATGACTGGGAAGCTGAGACTCTTAGTAGTCTGCTTAAATCCCTATAAACCATGGCCTCAGAGGACATATTGTTGTATTAGGAGCTGTTAGGCAGATGTTTCTACATTTATAGACATGCCCACTTTATGTCAATCCCATGCTGTTTTTCACATGCAGTACAAATGTGTTATTTCCACCTAGCCTATTTGAATATATCTGCATACTGGGGTCCTTAAACTTATTTAAATTGCATAAATTGGGTATGACTGGGAAGTCAAATCACAATAAACCATGGCCTCAGAGGACGTATTGGTTTATAAGAGCTGCTGTTATGCAGATATTTTCACAATTGCACAGAGCCAGGCTACAATTTCCTTTTTTTGCAAGAGTATTTTTTGTATATTGCTCCTTAAAATGGGTGAACATATGTGACTATATGTAATTTCAATTGGCTGTTGGCCTCCGGCTTTGAAGCCTCGCCTGCCATCTGACAGTCACTATATATAGCTGCTCTTACCCTAACTATAGCAAGAGTATGTGCAGCTATATTAATGTTGATTTCCCCTCTTGGGGTAATTGCTCTCTTGAAGGTAACTGTGCTATTATTACAGCAGAGAGAGGAGGACTGGTGGGTGAGAGGTGTGGAGTGGAAACACAGGATGCAGAGAGAAGACAAGAGGGGAGCTATTTGTGTGGGATAGTTGCACAAGAGGTTGCTCTTCTGTGTGTCATTTTGCTCTAACAGCTCAATTGTACTGAATAACACCTGCTGGAAATGTGGGAAATGACCATGTTTCTACATTTCTGCTGAGGACAAGTGACATTGTTTTCGACCTTTTTAAACAAGCAGGTTCACTAAGAATATATCCTGATTTCCAGCAGTGGCCTGAAGCAACATAAAATGCAAATGTGTGCTATAATGCCCAGACAAACACTGGAAATATCACACTCAAAGGCAACTTCAACATTGGAGGTATTGGAAGAAACTTGTTTGGCTTCTTAAGATTGTCTTGAAGAACTTTTGGCAAAAGATGAT
Source organism: Centropristis striata (assembly GCF_030273125.1). Classification (NCBI taxonomy): domain Eukaryota; kingdom Metazoa; phylum Chordata; class Actinopteri; order Perciformes; family Serranidae; genus Centropristis; species Centropristis striata. The sequence continues at coordinate 16,581,613 of NC_081533.1, forward strand.
AGTTCATGAATCATTTTGGTTTAGTTTGTCTGTGTGTGTTTGCAGGATTACTGAAAAACTTGCCACTTGTTTTTTATGAAACTTGGTGGAATGGTGTAGCATGGGCCAAGACAGAACTTATTGTTTCATGAGACAGATATATAGATAATTTTTACATTTTTTTAATTTTGTGAAAAGTCTACTGTGGAGAATCTTCCTAAAAGTAAAAAGAAATCATCACAATCAACCCTGTATCTACAAAGACCCTGCCCTCTGCCTGTATTTTCTCTTTTCCTTTCTTGCAGGATGTTTCTGGGCATCAGTCCTTTGAGCATTGAGTTACAAAAATAGCAGGCATGTTGATGATAAAAAAATAATCATTACAAACCCCAACAACATGTATCTTTAAAGTTCTGATGAAACCATTTTTATTCACTTTCAATATTTTAAAAATGCCCTTATTCAGCCAAATCATGTGCCAAAAATTGTGACTTAAGGGACACAGTTGAGCATGGAAATAGACTTTGAAAGCCATACATTCATATAATAAAGGCATATTGAGAATAAGGGGGGTTCTCAGCTGTTTAAAGAACAGAAATGCTCACCATCTTCTATATGGCTTCTACTGTTGACTGGCAATCTCCCCCGAAAAATCCCTGGTCCCCCACTCCCAAATCTCTGTAAAAAGCTGATACTGTGCAGCTCAAACTTAGACTTCTTTCTCAATTCATGTTGGTTTTCCAGCTGCACATTAATGCCGCAAACATCCTGTTAGAGCTCATCCCAGCAGCCCACAGCCTTCTGCAGTAACTGATAGAGTCAGGTTCACTGAACCATCTCCAGCAGAAACTGTGATTCACTGGACCAGCTGATGTTTTGCCACTCTTCTCTGATCTGTTCTTGTTCCTGAAGTGGCTACTGCAGCATCGTCAGATCTAATCCTCTCTGTGGTTAGACGAGCACTTTGAATATTCCTTGACAGCACATTTTCACTTGTTGGAGATTCTGAAAGCAGCCAAACGTGTCGCGAGTCACATCGCTGCAATATTTAATTATTATACTTTATACGCTGTGTATGCAGCTCATTGGGTGGAGCTGTTTGGTATCTGCGTAGACACTTTTTATAAATGAAGCTGTCAAACAAGCAAGCGTTCACATGTTGCTGTTATTATGTCCATGCCAAAACAGAGAGCTTGACATTTAATTAGCGCAAAGGACAATGTGAGTTAAGGTAAAGCATAAAGGATAAAGTCACAGGGTCAAAACGGGAGACACGAGAAGAGACGACAACCAGAGGATTTAGTTGGAGCTGAAGCTTAAATGAATGTAATTATGTGGTGGTAATGGGCCTGCTCTGGCCTCACTTCCAGCCTAATTCAGTTTGGAGAAAGAGAAGAGGACATGAGTGTGAAAGCACCAGAGGTGAAAGAGATATGTGAGGGCTGAGTGGAGCATGTTTGAGGGAATTTTTCACATGTGTGCCTGTGGGTTAACCCTTTGACGCATTGACACCACTTCTTATGCACAACATGGGTCAAAAATGACCCTCATTCATTCCCATGTTATTTAACGCTTGCTTGTGTGTTTCTGTGCTCTATCTTCTCATATCAACTTATTTTATGATTGAATATTCCAAGTATTCTTTAAATATATTGTTTTTGATAACAACAGATCATTATTTTCATTTTGCTTCTCATACTTTATGAAGACAAAAAGTTTTTGTATTATTACATAGCTATCTACTTGGCTAAGTAGCTTGCTAAGCTAACTATTTAGCCAAGATGTTAGCTAAGTACTTAGATTAGCAAGCTACTTAACTAAATACCTAGCCAAGAAGTTAGCTAAATACTTAGCCAAGAAGTTAGCTAAGTAGTTAGCTTAACAAGATACTTAGCTAAATACTTAGCCAAGAAGTTAGCTAAGTAGTTAGCTTAACAAGCTACTTAACTAAATACCTAGCCAAGAAGTTAGCTAAATACTTAGCCAAGAAGTTAGCTAAGTAGTTAGCTTAACAAGATACTTAGCTAAATACTTAGCCAAGAAGTTAGCTAAGTAGTAAGCTTAACAAGCTACTTAACTAAATACCTAGCCAAGAAGTTAGCTAAGTAGTTCGCTTAACAAGATACTTAACTAAATACCTAGCCAAGAAGTTAGCTAAGTAGTTCGCTTAACAAGATACTTAACTAAATACCTAGCCAAGAAGTTAGCTAAGTAGTTAGCTTAACAAGATACTTAGCTAAATACCTAGCCAAGAAGTTAGCTAAGTAGTTAGCTTAACAAGATACTTAGCTAAATACTTAGCCAAGAAGTTAGCTAAGTAGTAAGCTTAACAAGCTACTTAACTAAATACCTAGCCAAGAAGTTAGCTAAGTAGTTAGCTTAACAAGATACTTAGCTAAATACTTAGCCAAGAAGTTAGCTAAGTAGTAAGCTTAACAAGCTACTTAACTAAATACCTAGCCAAGAAGTTAGCTAAGTAGTTCGCTTAACAAGCTACTTAGCTAAAAAAATGTTTATCATTTTTGACCCATGTTTTGCATTCGAAGGGTAGCGACACAAAAAGGGTTTTTATTCTAAAATTGATAAAGGAAAACATAAAATTAGGATATATGATGATCAAAAACAAACCAATTGAGGAAAACCTGGAAAACTGAATGATGAAAATAATTTATTGCAAAGATATAGAACATAAAAACTCTGTTGGGTCACTTTAGACCTATGTTGTGCATCAAAGGGTTAAAAGAGAGTGAGAAACTGTATCCACGGGGATTTGTATGAGAGGTGAGTGACTGAGCCGGGGCCTGGAAAGGATAAAGGGATAAAAGCGTGTGTGTGAGAGAGAGAAAGAGAGAGAGAGAGAGAGGCTGAGGTGTGGAGATACAGAAGTTAAATTAGAGTGGGAAAAAGGGGTGAGATAATAGTCAGATACTGGACTCGTCTCACAGGCAGAAATATCCAATCAAGATCCCTGACAACGAGAAGACATCTGCTTATATGTCTCGCCTCACTAATGTTAATGGCCTCCAATTATAATTAACCCGAAACAACCTGAGTAAGAGGTTTCTGTCAGGTTCAAGACAAGGTGAAAGTAGACACACAAACAAGTTACAGGTATGCATGCAAATAAGACACATTTATGAATATAGAAACAAGTACATGCATACACAAGATTACTCAGAGATGAGGTGAGGTGAATACATTTACATGCAAAACTGTGCCTGTTGCATGTGGTAAACAAGTCAGATACTACCATTCTAGGTAAAAGATAAAGATTAATGATGAAGCTAGCAGAAGTAATATTCTGAGAATAAACTCAGAATTTTCCAAAATTAAGGTCATACATTTTTAGAGAAAGATTGATATAATTTTGGGAGAAAAACATATTTAAATTATAAATTTGCCAGAAAAAACATCTGAAATTTGTTGACATTAAAGTAAAAAATATAGGAGAAAAATACTTGGAAAACTAGTGGGCTTTTTTGTCAAGGAACCACACATTAAAGCACATTAAAACAAACACTTTAACAAGAAAAAAAAAATCTGAATTTCTCTGAGATTAAGTCACACATTTCTGAGAAAATAAACTGATAGGATTTTTTTTGGTCAAGGAACCAGAGCTTAAAGTTGTATATAACTTACTTAAATATATTCATTTTTTCGACTTGTTCATTCACCGCTTTTATTCAATAGAATATCCCAGTTATTTTCCTTGTCAATATACAAATTCAATCTTGGAAATTCTGACTTTTTTTGCTGGAATATTACTCCCTTGCCCTGCTCCGTAACCATCTTGTTGTTACTGCCTCAAAATTTATTTTTTCAATCACAATCACAAACTGGAAAAAATAATCAAAATCATAGCACATACACAATGTTTATTAAAATGCATAGAACTGCATTAACATACACTATATAATACATTCACATACACACACACACAGCACAAATGCACAAATGATAAATATGAATGCACACACATTTGCACATACAAATATGTTTGCTCACTTATACACACACACCAGCCCGAGGCCAAACTGAATACTAATCATTACACATGCCCAGTGGAGGCTAAACAATCATTTAGGCTGCAAGATTGATAAGCACACAGACACTCAGTCAATTTGTAGCATTTGGCTAAGCAGCCCTGAAGAACACATTCATCATTGTTCTCTGCTGCCGGAGAGGCAACACACACACAGACGGATGGATAGTTTCTATAAAAACAACAGAAAATGTTCATACACATAATCAGCCGACCCACGATGACAAAGTCAATGCACACATTAATATATGCAGTCTAAACATAGGCAGGCTGGTGAGCCGAGGGAACGAGGGCTCTATGACATTTTGTATGACAGCCCTCTCGACATGGTGTCCTGCCTGGACACCTAATGGGACGAAATGTGTGTGGAAGCAACAAGATCTCCAATCTAAATGACAGTATGGGTTGTGTGTCAAGACCACCCATATATGAGAATTCTGCCGCTTCAGAAGTTACATAAAAAAAAATGCAAGTTACGTATAAAAAACAAAGTTACGTATTAAAGAAAAAAGAAGTGACGTATAAAAAGACAGAGGTTACGTATAAAAAAATGCAAGTTACGTATAAAAAATAAGAAGTTACATATTTTAAAAAAGAGGTTACGTAAAAACAGGAAGTTACATATAAAAAAAACAGAAGTTACGTATAAAAAAGAGAGGTTATGTAAAAACAGAAATTTATGTATAAAAAAGTTATGTATAAAAAAACAGAAGTTACATTAAAAACAGGAAGTTACGTATGAAAAAAAGGAAGTTACGTATAGAAAGACAGAGGTTACTTATAAAAAAAACAGAAGTATCGTATGAAAAAACTGAAGTTACGTAAAAAAAAAAGACAGAGGTTACTTATAAAAAAACAGAAGTTATGTATAGAAAAAACAGAAGCTACGTTTTAAAAAAGAGGTAACGTAAAAACAGGAAGTTACGTATAAAAAAAACAGAAGTTACGTATAAAAAAGAGAGGTTATGTAAAAACAGAAATGTATGTATAAAAAAGTTATGTATAAAAAAACAGAAGTTACATTAAAAACAGGAAGTTACGTATAAAAAAAAGGAAGTTACGTATAGAAAGACAGATAAAAAAACGGAAGTTACCTATAAAAAACAGAAGTATCGTATGAAAAAACAGAAGTTACATATAAAAGAGAGAGGTTATGTAAAAACAGAAAGTTATGTATAAAAAACAGGAAGTTACGTTTAAAAAAACTGAAGTTACGTAAAAAACAGAAAGTTACGTAAAAACAGGAAGTTATGTATAAAAAAATAAAGTTATGTTTAAAAAAAGAAGTTACATATAAAAAGACAGATGTTACTTATAAAAAACAAAATTACTTATAAAAAAACAGAAGTTACATATAAAAACAGGAACTTACGTATAAAAAATGGAAGTTACGTGATTAACAAAAAAGTCGTTTACTTTTGTTTTCACATTGAACACAAACCCTGTTCTCCTGTAGCCTGGCTAACACCAGACCAAATCTCATTGGAGATTAGGTCTGGAATCCAGCCGTTCATTTCTCCGTAGAGGAGGTGTGGTTTACGATCCTCTGGAGCCGTTTATTGGGCACTTAGAATGTCTATCAAAAGCGTCTGTAGGTAGCTCTTAGCCAATCAGATCAGTTATACCAGATGATGTAGTAGAGCAACAGAAATGGATGTTTGTTGTGTGTGTGTCTGTGAGAGAGTGTTGTTTGCTGCTTTGCTTCTCCAGTTCTCGCTTTCTGCAAGATTATTTATTTTCACGCTTTATTCCCCCTCATGTCATTCAGCCACACACATGCACTGATTTTATGGGCAATAAACAAGCTGCTGCGGGTCTCTCGGCGGCTCCGCTGTCCGCGGTAGCGGGGCTATTAGCTGCTAGCGGCGCTAATAGCCGCTAGCGACGCTAATAGCCGCTAGCGACGCTAATAGCCCCGCTACCATAACGCCGGTGATCTCAGCGGAGCCGCCGAGAGACCTTTCGCCTTTTAACTTTCGCTCTAAACTATTTAAAACACCATCTACAGCTATAGAGAGTTTTGCATCTGCAGCAGCCATGTTGAATCTGGAAAGCTTCCAAGTGCCGAGTAGTACGCGTCATCGTCTTGCCGTCCCTCCCCGCTCTGTGATTGGATCCCTAAAACAGGGCTAAGAAACTGGCTTGGTTGCCAGACCGTCTGGAGGTCCGAAATTAAATTCGAGCGCACAAGGCAGTCTGCGTATACCCAGGCTAGTTCTCCTGGGTGAAAATCGGCCTTTTGCTTGCCGTCAATCACTACTACTACATCAGCAGAGGACAGTCTAAAACATAAATATGAGTATTTTGCTGCCTGTACAAACACCCTACAGCGTCGTTTTTAAGGGGGAGACTAGTCTCGTGGTGTGTGTGAGATGCATTTTATGCATGCATTTGGCCATTAAAACATGACAAAAAAACTACTTTTTATTGTTTGAGGAAAAACTGGGTGAGAGATGAACAGATGAAGGTTGCAGTGTGAATCTAATACATAACTCTTAGAACTAAATAACAAATAAATGGTTTACAATAAACTGGAAATGTCTTGGCTTAAAAGCTTAACACAATAACAAGGTGATATTATTTGGGGAAAAAAGGCTGTTTTATCGCAAACAAGGCAATAATGAATATGTGATTCCGGTTGAGCCAGAGGGTGAAAAGTAAATTGTTATTTTTTATCCAGGATGATTGTTTGTTTGAATTTGCGGAAAAGCCTTGATACCGTGTGGTTGAAATGAATGGCAGGCAGGTAGATAACTGAATAACAGACTTATTATTCATGGAGTGAAAATTAACGGCAGAAATGGAAGTGAATATGAAGCACTTTGCAATTGTTAAATACACGAAAAGCAGAGAGATGCATCAATCCTCCAACTTAAATTACACTCTGATCAGCAGGATATGAGAGATTCCCCCAAAGTCATCATGGGAAATTAAAAAGCTGCACATTTCTTATGTACTGCTCTCTGATTTTCCTGCCGTGGCAGAGGAGAAACTGCACATTCGCCTGTAGTTATCCTTGAGGCATTATGTCGACTCCCTTTATCATGAAACTGCTGTTTTGCCTCCAACCACTTAGCTGCCCGACTATTTATATCTGAGATGACTGCAGCCACTCCCAGGCTGTATCTTTTTCCATCAACTCCATCCCTCTCTCCCATCCATTAGCAGATCTTTCCATCTCTTTCTTATCCATGCTCCCTTGTTTTCTTTCACTATTCACCTTTATTCAAACCCTCCACCTGCACCCCCTAACATCTGTCTGCCCCACAACTATTATGTAACCCTTTCTGCCATTTCTGTACTTGTTTTCTGTATATTCATGATGAAAAGCTTTGCCAACACACTACATTGTAAAAAATGTCTGTAGATATATATATATATATATATATATATATATATATATATATATATATATAATTACTAAAAATGGGACATTATAATTATATTTTTCACAGTATTATTTAGATGCTTAATGATCTTGAATGTTGAATTACAGTGAATTCTATGTAAAAAAAAAAAACAACAACAACAAAAAACATCTTGGTGAATGTAAAATTACGGCAACATTCTGTTATCTTACAGTAAAACTTGAATGTAAAGAAATTATTTAATTTTTTTTTTAAAAAGCAGTAAATCGGCAGCAAATACTTACCTTCAGATTTAAGTTGATAAAAAGAAAGAAATGTTAGATTTACCTATATATTGTTCATTTTTCATAGAGATTTTTATATTTATTATCCATATTTTCAAAGAAATTATCTGTAAAATTAACACATTATGTTGTTATTTACCATTATTTGAGTGTGTTTGGCAAATTTTGCTGCCAGACCTTCAAATGTTTTTTTTTAAAATTCCCTTTTTTCCAGTGCAGATTAAAAGATAAATTATTACTCTGAAAAATCTAATCACAAATGTATTTCAAGTGGGTTCAAGGTTTCTGTCAATAAACATGATGTATAGGATGTGACCAGTGCACTTTAACTGCAGCAAGGACAGGAAACAGACAAACAAACTGGGGTGTACTATAATTTCACCAGGAATTATTTGAAGATGTTACAGAGTAATTGCCATTTTTTTAGACATTATGGAAGAATGGACCTTCCAATAGCCATTGACTACATAACAAATGTCCAAAAGTCATGACCTTATTTCTTGGAGTCCAAGCTGATGCTTTCAAATTGGTTGTGTTGCCAAAAAAAAAAAGATTTAAAAAACCCAATCATTCAGAGAGAAAAGCAGCAAAACGTCACAATTTGAATCACTAAATGACCTCATCAGCGATCACAATTGTTGCAGATTAATTTCAGTCAATTCTACTGACTCATTGTACTCACAGTACTAATAGATTTTCATTCCCGAGTTAATGTATATTTTCTGAAAAATGATGTTGGCAGCCATGGTTGGCAGAAATAGTCCAATGAGCCTCCAGCGCCATATTAGGTGGCCATTAAAAGAAAAGCTGTTAATCTGCCCTCATTGGAAGGAATTCAACATAATGCTTATTTTACTCAAATCCATAATTTTAAAAAGCTCAGAGTCAAAACATGAGCATTAACCATGCTTATTTGTTAATCAGTGCTGTGTAATGTGTCTTGTTACTGACAATTATAGATGTATATTAAACTTTAACCCTTTGATGCACTACATGGGTCTACAGTGACCAGACTAAGTTTTTATATTCTATATATTTGCAATAAATTCATTTCATCATTCAGTATTGCAGGTTTTCCTCAAATAACTTGTTTTTGATCATCATACATCCTATTTTTTTGTTTTAATTTCTTACTTTTTGAATAAAACCCTTTTTTTTAATCACAACACTTCTAATGCACAAGGTCATTATTGACCCATGTTGTGCATTAGAAGGTGTTTATATGTTGTCACCAATTTAAAACCTGACAAAGAAGACACAAATATTAACTATCCTATTTTGTTAAATTGGTGTTTTTCCAATGGAAATTATTATTTGGTTGCTCTTAAGTCTCAAATGTTAAAATATGTGATTTTCCAATGTAATCTAGTGGTTCTGACAACTCTTTTAAAGTTAAACCTTCAAAATAAGAAAAACAGTTACACATAAACTCAAATTGTTAATTTAGTGGATCACTTTTTGCATCACTACGCTTCTAATGCACAAGGTCATTTTTGACCCATGTGTGTAAACTTGATGTAATAATACAAAAACTATTTTTCTTCATAAAGTATGAAAGGAAAAATGGATATAATGATCTGTTGTAATAAAAAAATAAATGTTATTGACACACACAGCCAGCATTAAATAACATGGGAAATGAATGTGGGTCATTTTGGACCCATGTTGTGCATTAGAAGGTGTTTATATGTTGTGCATCAAAGGGTTAACTGGGATTTAAAACAGTCTACAGAACCTGTAAAAGAAATTAGCAGAATTTTGAAGGTTTCTGGTCACTAGGTCTGTGGTGGGTGTTTTTTGGAGAGCCATGACGGGTAGAATACTCGTATCTGGAGTCACATTTGGTGTCTCAGCACTTGTGATTGTGCTTGGATGCATAAAATCCATCAAACAACCAACAAACACTCTGGGCGCCAGTCTGACAGACACAAGAAGAAGAAGGAACAAAAGCACCAAGAGGGGATTGGAGGGGAGTGGAGGACACTGGTGGCTGCTCCCTTTTTCTAGCCAAGTTAACAGCATGGCATCATGGGTAATTCTGGTTGATCCAGATCATAGATATCTATAAGAAACTCTAGATGGCTCAAGGCGGCCATCTTGCCACAGGCAGCTCGCCCACTCATAACATCAGTCTATATACATATATTAGGGCCGGGACTCGATTAAAAAATTAATCTAATTAATTAGAGAAATAAATAACAGTTTAAAATAAACAGATATTGTTCCACAATACTAAAGCATATGACCCTTTACGAGTACTGTGCTTGGATAACACAAGTACCTGGCCTCCCCCGAGGATCTAAAGCCAGAATCACTGCAGGTGTGCTGTCTCTTTCATTCCTCTCTGTCTCTCTCCTCCCCCCAGACTCTGAGCCTTGGTGCTCCAGACAGTAGTTGTTCCAGTCGTACAAGTTTGGAAACAGCAGCGTTCCTCAGTCTCTCCATCTATCACGCTCTGACATCTTCTGGCAACAAAAGATGGCTGCAAACTTCAATATAAAGTGTTGTGAAGAACTGCATTGCTGCACACTGTTAGCTCAAAGAGTCATCTGATGGAAAAGTGTTCAATATGCGGAAAATACCGGCTTCATACAACTAGACCAGGGATGGGAAACTGGAGGCCCGGGGGCCACATACGGCCCACACCCTCACTTGAAGTGGCCCTCAGTACAACTACATGAATTTGAGCCATAGACTGTATATAAATAATGGACGTAGTCACCGTGACGTCACCCATTGGTCTGTGGACTGCCCGTTGGAAGCATCAAGTTCAGCTTAACACTCGTCGCCATCTTGCGCCGCCATCTTGTTTCCAATACGGGGAGCAGATCATATCTGGACTGTGGAGGAGGAGAGGGATCTGATCACTGACTACAGCCTCTCTACACCTCAACCTGACTGAGAGAAGCTGCTGCTAATTCATGTTAGCATTAACTGGAGCATTAACTGAGATGTTAGTTTTGGCTATCAAAAAACAAAAACAAAATGTATTACTGACCTCAGAAAACTGAACAGCGACTCCTGGAGTGTCTGTTAGTCCAACCAAACACTGAACAAGAAATTTTTACTGAACAAAACGTTCAAATAAACTGTCATTTAGTGAAAATACAGTGAAAGGGTCAAAGTTATGAGACCAAATCGGTAAACGTCCTCTTTTCTATCTATATAACGTTTTATATAACTTTATTGACACGTTGCCGTGGATACTCATTGTTCTGCTTCTCTCCTGATGACGGCTCGCCTTGTTAGTGACCTGTCAATCAAACGTAGCCACGCCCCAAATCATATGATTCTTTATCTTCTATTTTCTTCTAAATGGGGCCATTATTACAACTATTGACATCAAATTGTCTTGAAGAAGATTTTTTACTAGCGATTGAGACCATAATGTTGTCCTAAAAAATTATTCTGATGTAATAAATCAAGTCGAGAAGTTTTCAAATTTTGCACTGGAATGAATGGGCAAATTTTTTTTGCAGCCAAACTTAGCGCTGGAATTTTCGGTAGAATGCAGTTTAAGTCACTTCCTGGTTTGCCTCCTTGCTCAGACACGGAGATTGCCGCCTGATTTGAGCATGAAATCTTAAAAGTGCAGTGTAAAAATACACCAAATTACTTCTTGCAATTAATGTTGGTCTGCTGTTCTTGCACTGAAAAAAAGAAATCACAGCAAGTGGTTATTTTTTATTTGCTTCAAACATTTTGTATTCCTATTTATACTGTTATACATGCATTTGAGCATGAAATATGTTAAGTTACTGCACTGTAAACATATTTAAAATTGCATTTCATCATATCTGGTTATATGCACGGTCCTATATGTGGCCCTGTGGTAGTGTCAGTGAAAAATTGTGGCCCCCTCCAGCATTTAAGTTGGCCATCCCTGAAGTAGAAAGTCATCACTATTTCTTATTATAATCATATGAATAATCAACCAGACTACACCACAAAATAAAGCTGTATTAGCACCTTCAATGTTGAGATAATATATGAATATGTCCACAGATTTTTATTATAAGTATACATTTACATTTTATGACCTTTAATATCATGAAACTTCTTCTTCTTCTTCTCCCTTTCCATTCTCTTTGAACCTATTATAATAAAGTAACTGCAGATACATTAGACCAAATTGTAATGAATCATTTTTATGCTGCTCTGTAATGAATATGGCCAGACTAAATCACATTAACCTTTTTCAGGCTTATCAGCTTCCAGATGCTCCGGATAGCTAAAGAAGATTCATATCTCTGCTAGCACTCGCGCTCGCAGTCTAACGATGATACAGGATTGTGTTTTCCATCTTTCTTCCTGCTGCTTCACCTCAAACAATCCTCCACTGAGTCTGTTTGTGCTTTTTATGTTTTAAGAGAATGTAGTACCTGAAATCTTACCATATTTGACAAGTTAAGTAACAGAGGGAGCATGCCTTGTGTGTTCCTCCCTCGTTATTTTTCACTTTCTGAGTCATTCTTTTATTACCTTTTTGTACTGAACAGAGTACATCCCCCTCTCTTTTCTCTGCTCCTTTTTTTTTTTTTACCTTTCCCCTTTCCCTAGCTACCTTACTCTGCCTCCCTGCATCACTCTTCTCTTTTTCTCACCCTCATTTTTGCCTCTTTACAGTACATTTTACCAATTTTCTCATTCATACTTCATAATCCTTCATGTCCAATTCACCTCAATTCATCCTGTGACATGCTGGACGAACAACAAGGAGACTTGAAAAGATTTAAAGGGGAAAATGCCTTTAGCTGCCTTCTTGCTGCAGGATCTTTACCCCAAAGGAACTGTAAGACATGGCTTTAACTGACAGAAACTGAAGCAGAGGCAGACAGGATGGTGTACTTGCATGTAACATCCACCATTTCATCTTTTCGGACAAAATGCTTTTATATTTTGAAAAATTAATTCAAAAACCTTCCAAATCGAGGATACACACCTTCGTGCCATGCGCAACCCACATACAAAATCTTAGGTCAGTCTGACTCAAACGGTCAGCGAAATATGCCCTGGACACACACACACACACACACACACACACACACACACATTCTTGTACTTCTACATTTGTGAGGACCCTCATTGTAATAGTGAATTCCCTTGTAAGGTCATAATAGTTTTGGATTTTTCATTAGTTTTAATTTCGTTGTGATTTTTAGTTTTCAAATTCAGCTAGTTTCAATTAGTTTTTAGAGTGAGTTTGCTTGTTTTAGTTTAGAATTTATTTATTTTTTAAATGCTTTAGTTTTAGTTTAGTTTTTATAAGTTTTATTTTTTTGTAATGGGGTATTTGTTGGGTGGGAGATTAAAATAAATGCCTTTATTTCCTTTGTCTTATCCATCTTCATTATGTATGAAAAAAGTTGACAAAGACGAAAACGAAGGACATTTTCACTATAATTTTAGTGAGTTTTTTAACCACACAATACAGTTTCAGTGAATTATCATTATCATGTAACCTTTAACCCTTAAAACAAAGTCTGAAATCTCAAAAAAGCCTTTAAAAAAATGTCCTCACTTTGCAAAAATGTCCTCACTCTGTTGGCTAAAAACGTGTTCTGGTCCTCACAATGTAGGAAGTACAAGAACACACACACACACTTTTTCTTTTATTGATAGATAGATGAAGCATTGACATCCAGTGAAGATCATAAATTAGCCACGGAAGAAGAAGTATAGGCATTCTCCTTCATTGGCATTGGGTTGTATTGGATATGTGGATACATTGATGGATGATTACTGTAGGATTTTGGCTTCTGTTACTTGGAATGAAATCAGACAACACTTTCAGACACTTCATTAACTTTGATGAATTTCAACCACTGAGGGCTGCTTACTAAGCAAAGTGTTGGCACCAAGGCAGTTGCATGCGTCCAAAGTACCAGTTCCGGTTTACTGATCTGTAAAGTATTTTGCATGTAGAAGTGGAGAACACTTTGCCAAACAAAGTCTTGGAAGTGGACCGTTCTGGAAAAACTGTGGCTTATAATGTATTTTAATTGGATGTTAAGAATGTTTTATATTACCATCATTTATGCAGAAGCTGGGCCAAGAATTAAGGCTGTAAATTGGCAGACATTCATTAATATGACTACATTAATATGTACTGTATTTCAAGGAGTAGCAATGTAAGAGGGCATAAATGGGAGAAGATTATTGAGATTAATTTCCTCCACCCATTTAATAAGGTGGCAGTTATGTTTATCAAGTATTAGATCATATGCAGTTTTGCCACTCACTTATGAAACCAAACAAGACACTCATTTGTAATTCTGTACTGAATCTAAAAAGCATCAAAAATGCATTTATTTTCATAGTTTATTTGCACCCAAAGTCTGTGCACTTTGCAGTTCACTGCAGGTCAAACTGTGCAAGATGAGTCTAATGAATTAGATGAATATCATAAACTTTTGCTCATAATCAGTGTCAAACTGTGCGACTGTACACATTCCAGATGGTGCAGAAGCCTGGTGAATTGTTATACTGCAGCGTTATACATTTGGGAAAAAAGAGATGTGACATCAACTCTCCTCACCCATCTGTGCTGCTCCCATGCTGTGGAAGTTTTATTCTTTGAATAATCTCAGAAGATGATTTTGAAGCTGGTCACAGCCAGGGAGAAGATGACAACAAGAACTTAAGTAACTGCTGCTCATACCTAAACTACAGGTCATTAACCAGTGACTCTGTGGCCCCGTTTACACGAGGACGCTCGCGGGTAAAAACGACAAAATATTTTATCGGAAGTGCCTTTCGTTTAGACGATGACGGCGTTTTGGGGGCTTAAAAACGCAAAAATCTGAAACCACCTTAAAGAAAAGTTAAATACGCTCCGCCGTAGCGTGTCGTCTACACTGACAAGACACAAAACTCTGATCTGATCTGCTCACGTCACGTATGTGTTTACGTCACATACATGCTCCAGTACAGGAAAATAAACAAACGTGGGATTATTATTATTATTATTATTATTAATGTACAGGATATGTAGAGATAGTATTAGTGAACAGAGAAGGATTTGGAATTACCTCTATCACATTCTGGATGCAGCAATTGGTCGGAGGCGAGCCAGACGGCTGTGAACGAGACCTGGGAGATCTAGTGATGGTGGATAACTTTGTGGAAGGAGTAGCTGATGAAAATGTGTGGCGTGAAAACTTCTGCATGCCCAAAGATGCTCTTATCGCTTTAAGTGATGCCGCCTGGCTGCATACAATCGAATTTCACACACTTTTGCGTCACCATATGCAGCAGATTTCCTCCCGAAAATGCTCGTCTAAACGAGGAATAGAAAGTGCAGACGCGAGTCCACTTTTGCGTCTTCTGTTCAGACCGTCCTCGTGTAAACGTAGCCTCAGAATGACTTACAATATATATGACTGCTTTCTCTAACGTTGTAAATGGTCATATGACCATCACGTTGAAATGGAACTACTTGGGTTTGGGTTGTAAACCAAAACTCAGCGTTTTACTAGTTTACTGCAAGCCTTTTGGTCTACAGGACATAAGCATTCGGGATTTTCCTGAATGCATTTTTTATATTCTTTAACCCATTGTTTGAAGATGTAGGTCATAGCAGCAGTCACACAGTGTTGGACTTTGGTCTAAATGTCTGATGCTGTAAAACTGTCTTTGGTTGATGAGGTCTAAATCGGCTGTGGGTTTGTGCAATCTAAGAACACCGTTTTTGATTTACGACCAAACATTTCACCACATTTCTCTTGTTGTCAACAATTATTATCTTAATGTATCAAGGGGCTTTAACTGTCCCTTGTAACACTCTGACTGCAAACACAACTTAAAGAAAAAGCAGAATGGCTCCAGTGTGCCTTTATTGTTTTAAGGGATTAACGAAGCAAATTCAGTCACCGGAGCTCAAATGAACAACAATGCACCTTAATTCCCTCAGGCAGCAGCAGGGGACTCTGTTTGGAGGAATTTTAATACCTTTCTATTCCTGTGCCACCAACACAAACACATCAACACGCGCACACACACACACACACACCAACAGATGTCTACAGGCGTTAAAATAGAGCTGAGTGGGCCAGGCCTCACTCCAGTGACTCCGGTGCCGCATTTAGTCAACTGCAGACTAAAACTGCTCTGGGTGGTATATAACTGCTTCATAACCCTGTATATGTGTGTGTGTGTGTGTGTGTGTCCCTGCAAACTGTTTTCATTCAGGTTTGTTTGATGGGTGTATAACTGGAGGGAATACTTGCAGCAGCAGAGTTTTCTCAATTACAGTAGATGCCGTTTTTGCTCCGATAAGCTATCTGACAAGCCTGTTTATCTGTTGGAGCATTATATCCTCCAAAGAAAACACCCTACATGTTGCCTGAAATATCTACAGCAATAAAACACACATTGATACTATAAAACATTATCTTTATTGAGCTGTTTGGGGGAATCTGGGCTCGGAAAAAGGAAGAATGATGATGCAATCACAGTTACAATTTTCTGCAGTACAAACAGAAAGGGAAAAGTTTTACTTGTTGCCTTTTGCAGTTTGTTCCGACATGCTTCACGGGGACCACTTAAAGGTAAAGGGACTGTGCAGAAAAGTAAAATATTTTTTCCAGACAGAGTTTTGGTGATTTTTTTTAGCTGGTAAAAAATTCCTGTTCATGTATGCTTATATATTTAATTATTTTCCAAGCTTCTTTGACTAAAAAAGTATATATCTGTACTGTTAAATCTGCATTTATTCATTTATGTTGTGCTAAACTTATAAATACAACATTGACATAATGTATTATCACTTTTAAAAAGTAAATATAGATAGTAGATATAACCAACATGTTATCAGTGCCATATATCAAACAGACACAGAAGCATTAGCATGAATGTGAGCTTTTTGCTCTCCTTTTAGCTCTGTTTTGGTCTCCTCCAACTCTTAATTATCAGTTATACTTTTTTTTTTTTTTTTAAAAGCTAAATGGTCCACTTTTTAACAAGCTAGAAACTTACTAGGGCTTGGATTTTTATTGGTCAATTTTGAGATTGCAATGATTTAACCAATTACTTTTTGACTATTAAATTGCATTTTTAAAAGAGTCTTTTATTCTTGATTTTCAAAAAAAAAAAATGTTCTTATTTTTTTACATTACATTAAATAACTAAAAATAAATCAAATTATATAAAATTTTACTTCATACTAAATTATAATATTTTATCATAATAAATAATAGGAATAACTGTGAAAAAAGGTGAAAGCACTCCGTAGAGGAAAGGTGGTTTGCTGGATTTATAACAAAACAAAATAAGAGCATCATTTTGAAACAGAAAGTTCAAGATCAAAATCAACATTGAACAAACATTTTGATTAATGGTGTCTGATTAATATGTGTGGGTAAAGCAGCAAAAGCTTTTTGTCATTTGATTCATTGTTAACCAATAAAAATATTGATTACACTTGGTTTAATGATGCATTATATTCAACAAAATAAAAGATGTGAGCTTATTTCATCAGTGGTGTCATTCAGTATAAAGCCAGTACAACGTGGGGTGACAGAATGTGCAACAGAGTGTTTGTACAATCTGAAAATATGATTTAAATATGTGACAAAGTCGCAGGAAGAGCATGAATGCATCTCTGAAAACCTTCAGTTTGTGCCTCAATCAGCCGGAGCACCTGCTTCATTCAGCCCTCTGCACCTGACTCTGATTAAACAGCCACAGCAGTTCATTAAAGCCGCCATTTGACCAAGAAAAATCTGTTTTCCACAGTGTCACAGACCGTCTGCCTCCACAGACGATTACAAAGCAACGCACTAGAGAGCATTATCCTCAGAAAATGAATATGGATACAGAAAGAAAACATTGTGCTAATGACTGTTTTCTTTGGGGAGTTTGACAATTATTTCATGATGAATCATTTAGAGCAGTGTTTCCTGACCTCAGGGTCACTGAGGTCCTGAGATAATTGAGGTGATCATGATAGGATTAAAGAAAAACACATATCTGTCTATAAAAGCAAGAGGCGTCAGTGTGTGTGTGTGTGTGTGTGTATGTGTTCTTGTACTTCCTACGTAGTGAGGACCGGAACATGTTTTTAACCAACAGAGAGGGGACATTTTTGCAAAGGACATTTCGGTCCTCACTTCTTTAATAATAATAATAATAATAATAATAATAATAATGCATCAGTTTTATATAGCGCTTTTCAAAATACACAAAGACGCTTTACAAAAAACACAAAGTGAAAAAGAATACAAATGTACAATACATACAGTAAATGGGGGTGCACTTATATAGCGCTTTTATCCAAAGCGCTTTACACTACACACTACGCTCATTCACACATTCACACACACATTCATACTGGTGGCAGAGGCTACCAGGGCACACTGGTGCCACCATTGGGAATTCATTCACACACTGATGAACGCGGTATCGGGAGCAGTTTGGGGTTCAGTATCTTGCTCAACGGTACTTCGACATGTAGGCTGCCATGGTCGGGGATCGAACCACCAACCTTCCGATCAGAAGACGACCTCTCTACCAACTGAGCCATGTATGTACATACAGTACATACATACAAACACATACAAATATTCAAAAAAATCAAAAAATAACAATACAGTGGATAGGAAAGAGATAAGAAGACAGAGGGTGGAAATTGATTCATCAGGTCTTGGATCAGGTAAGTGATGTTGAAGAGGTGGGTTTTGAGTTGACTTTTGAAAGACGGCAGTGGAGTTTCGGATGGCCAGGGGGATGGAGTTCCAGAGGGTAGGGGCGGCAATGGCAAAAGCTCTGTCCCCTATGGTGCGGTATTTGGTCCTGGTGATGGTGGTGAGGGTGTTGGCGTCAGTGGAGCGTGTTGGGTGGGGGTGAATGGGGCGATGGAGGAGATCTGTCAGGTATGAAGGGGCAAGGTTGTTTAGGGCTTTGTAGGTGGTGAGGAGGATCTTGAAGGCTTTTTTGAGATTTCAGACCTTTTTTTAACCCTTTATCAGGCTAAGAACTATATATTTGGTAACTTCAGCGGATATCTAGAGTAATAAATGAGAAATAAATAGAATGATATTTCGAGAAAAAAGTTGCAAATTTACTAGATTAAAGTGGCAAATCTGCACGAAAAAACTTGCAGATTTACAAGGAAAAAGTGGGAAAAAAGCAACTTTTTTCCTCGCAGATTCACCACTTTAATCTTATAAACTTTTTTTCTCAAAATATTACCTTCCTCCCCCTGACCCGTATGTTTTTTTTTACCCATTCTGGCTGTATGTAATATCGTCCTATATTCTCTAGGGTTGAGATTTGGAATTTGCAAGTATTTCAATGAGAGCCTTATTAAGGGTTAAAGGTTACATGAAAACAATAATTAACTGAAACTGTATTGTGTGGTTACCAAACTATCTAAAATTATAGTGAAAATGTCCTTCGTTTTCGTCTTTGTCAACTTTTTTCATACATAATGAAGATGGATAAGACAAAGGAAATAAAGGCAAAACTTACTCTGACCTCTTTTAATCTCCCACCCAACAAATACCCCATTACAAAAAACTAAAACTAATAAGAACTAAACTAAAACTAAAGCATTTCAAAAAATAAATATTAAACTAAAACTAGCAAACTCACTCTAAAAAATAATTAAAACTAACTTAATTTGAAAACAAAAAATCACAACGAAATTAAAACTAAAACTAATGAAAAATCCAAAACTATTATAACCTTGGCCTGTACACACAACCTATACTGACGTTTTGACAGGCTGTTTGTTGATGTAATTTGTATATCAGTGATGATTGACACTGATGCATATTTGCAATACAGAATCATAATATAACGAAAGTTTACTGTATAAATACAACATTATGGTAAGCAAATAAGTACATTTCCAAAATATCAAATCCTTTGAATGATCAAAAGTGTTGTCAGTTTCAGGCTTAACTGAACAAGGAGACATGAGTTAATTTTTCCTCAAACTCACCATTGTTTTTTTGTAAATTGACTGAACTGTTGCCTTCATTTCATAATATCAATATCCCTGCCACAGTGAGTCCTCCTGGGCTCTCCCATGCTATAAATACAATGCTGAGAGCAGCTTTTGAATAAAATATCCGCCAAATGTTGCATTCTTATGTAAATGCACATATGTGTAATTACGCTCTAACAATTTTCCCCAACACCTTTGTCTCCCAGCTTGTTTACACACTCCTCTCTGTGCCTGCTGCCACAGTTTATACATCGAGACGGCACGACTTTGACGTTGAGCGATTGTCCCGTCTTAATATCTGTCAGGCGGACCGGCTGTGAATTCATCACAAGTTTTGGGGGGCTTTTGTTCCGCTGGAGCTTGGCACGCTCTCTGCTTTTGGAATGGAGTGTCTGTGTTTGTTCCAGAAAGAGAATTAGAGTTCACAGTGAAGCATTTCTGCACCTGTATCCCCTTCACATCTCATCTCATCTCTCTCTCTTCCTCCCTCTGCCTCACAGACATGATGTTTTTATTTGCATGCACTGACTTAAAGCTGCTCCAGGGAAGGCTTTTTTGTAAGTGTATGCACCTGTCTCATCCAACTGAATCACAAAATCTCTCTGTAATCTCTGAGAGCATCACCAAGCTGCTAATTTAGCCGCTCAAAATAAATCTTGATGTCAAGGAGAGACTGATCTCTGTGAATAAGAGGCGAGGAATCAAAACCTCACGATGAAATACAAACCGTCAGTGAGCAAAACCTGAACTCAGTAGTGTTTGATCTGCCTCTTTTTATTTATTTTATTAGCTTCCTCTGATGGAAAATCTTACTGACAGTTCGGGCTGGTAAATGTGAGCATGCTGTGTATTGGGTACTGACGTTACATGACGTGTTTTCAAATAGTTTGTTTTTGCCTTACACCAGATTTTGGACATTGCAGAGTTGGTTTAAGGACATTTTGTAAAATGATTATCATGATTTGGAAAAAATAAAAACCTAACACAATCTGTCTTCCAAAATGTGAGGACAGGTTGTTTTTTCTTTTTTACTGTATTACAGAGATCAGAGTTCATATTGTGGGAGCTGTCTTAGGTTTGTTTGTTTATTTGTTTATTTTAAAGGATTCCTGACGCCAAGATGACAGCTAGTCTTACTGGGGACCAGACAACCAGGAGGTTGCCTCCTGGTCTGAGCAGGGAGGCAAAACAGGAAGTGCCTTAAGCTGCATTCTCCCGAAAATTCCAGCAGGGGGCACTAAGTTTGGCTGCAAAAACATTTCTGTCCATTCATTTAAATTCAAAATGAGAAAACTTCTCATTTCATTTTTTACCTCAAATTTTTTTTTAGGGTCTCAATCACAAGTGAAAAATCTTCTTCAAGACAATTTGATGTAAATAGTGTAAATAATGGCCCCATGTAGAAGAAAATAGAAGATAAAGAATCATATGATTTGGGGCGTGGCTACCTTTGATTGACAGGTCACTAACAAGGCAACAAGGCTTAAAACCAAACATTATACTCTTTGTTTTTGATATATTAAGGATACGTTTATTTGTTTCGATCCAGTTAAATAATATGCTGATATCACAAGACAGAAACCGATTAAGCTCTGAACATGTGGGGGCTGCATAATAAAGAGTAGAATCATCTGCATATGTAAAATATTTTACACCTCTTTACTTCTCCAGACCTTTGACGTGACTGGTGGCTCCTTTTGGATGAGGATTGGTAGATTGTAATGTCAATCATTACTCTACAAAGTGGGTCAGTTTGCGCCAATGTTAGTCTACCAGTGACCCACTTTGTAGAGTAATGATTGACATTACAATCTACCAATCCTCATCCAAAAGGAGCCACCAGTCACGTCAAAGGTCTGGAGAAGGTGGCTTTTTGCCATTTCCATGGTTTCGTTCACCGCTAGAGACTTATAAAGTCCATACAAAGTAAAGCGTAGTAAGATCGTAACTCATATACAACAACTTCCTTACTTACTACTAATAAGCAATAACTCTGAGGTTATTGAGGGAAAACTCTTAGTTAATGTCTTACTGGTTGTATAATAAGCCCATGCAGAAAAAGGCATTAATAACTACTTAATAATGACTAATTAAGAGCCAATATGTTACTTATTTGCATGCTATTAAGCAACTAATTAATGTTGAATATGTATTTCCTAATCTAAAGTGTTCCTAAATTTACTGACATTTTTAGGTGGCCTGCTTTAAGTTGGGTAAAATAATAATAGTCTTGCTGTTGCTACTGTGCACAGCAGGACATTGCTTAATTTTTAATGCCGGTACTCCTGCTTGCTTTTCCAAACTGGGGCCATGCCAACAGTCATAAACTGTAGGTAATGCGCTGACTATGGACTCATGCAACTTAACTTCAAAAAACCCAATTCTTACCTTTCAAACAGATAAAGAGGAAAGTTGACCAAAAATCCAAATATAGACCACATTTTGCCTTTTTAGAGACCTGCAGCCCAGTGTCTTTGAATAAGCATGTAATGAATATGCATTGGACAAATGTGTTGTGTCAATAAAAGAGAAAATTAGGATTTGAAGCTACCCGCTGTCTCAAAGTTTGTTTGGCTGAGCAGTTGCATGTCATTATTTGTGTTTCTTATTTGTTTATCTGTCACATGATTCACACAACTGGAGGCCTTATTTGTCTTGTGTATTACTTGTATCATGCATAATCAAATTGCAGAATTATCCCAGCTGTGACCCACAACTGTTCCATGTAAATAAACATCCAGATCTGGCTTTTGCTGTTGGCGGGGTCCTGATTAGTTTTAGGCTGCATTTCATTAGATCTCACCCTATCGTGAAGTTGGAAAAATGTCACGTGACCAGGTTATATTTACCAGGTGTGTGCATTTGAGTGTTCCCACATGAACACAGGAGCCTTCAGTTGCCATCCTCTTTGTATTTACCTTCCTGAGTTGATTACCTGATTTTGCTCTCCTGCCTTCCCAGCTGCTCCACATTAGTCGTTAATTGTTCCCAGTATGAGCCTTTTATCTCATGTAATTGCAGCCACAAAGCCGAAAACAACAAACAAATGGTTGGTTTTCATATCACTTAAAACGTAGACTGTAAAAAAATAAGTAGACATAGTCTGTAAGTCTGAAAAGTGAAGTTAATGCAATAATGCCTAAAACCTGTATTCTGCCTAATGTCCAGCAGGGGGCGACTCCACTGGCTGCAAAAAGAAATGAAATTGTTCTGAAGTCTATGACAAAATGACCCTACTTCTGACTTGATTTATTACTTCAAAAAAACATTCTCATAAGGAGTTTATGTTCTCAACCACTAGTTTCAAGTCTTCTTCGATGCAACATGTTAATTTTGTAAATTATGGTCCCATTTAGACAATAAAGCAGGGAATGATGTAGGGTGTAGCTATCATGTGATTGACAAATTGCTACCACAGCAATGTGTCACTCAGGATAGATATGTAGCAAAACTTATCCAGAATGGGAAATTGCTCTTGTTACAATTGCTGCTGGATGAGAATTAGATGACAATTAAGTAATTATGTCAATAAAGATTTTTAAAAAGTGTGCTATACTTAATATAGGCCACAACAATAAAAAAATACAAATGCAACAAGTCTTAAGTCTCAAGTAAATAGAGATATGTACAAATATATATATATAAATAGAAATATGGAAACATACATTAATTTGAAGTAGATAGATATTCATTCATTCATTACCATTAACCACTTATCCGCAATCGGGTCGCGGGGGGCTGGAGCCTATCCCAGCTGTCATTGGGCGAGAGGCAGGGTACACCCTGGACAGGACGCCAGACTATCGCAGGGCGTAGATAGATATGATAAATATGATTTATACTAACAATTTCAGTGGAAAGTCCGTATTGCACAGATTAAATTTGAATGGAATGGCAATATGTACATTTTAAAAGCTTTTAACTTGTTTTGGGGTGTTTTTGTCTCAGAACTTTGACTCTTTCAGTGTTTTTAGTTCATCAAAGATGATTGGAACATTTTGTTCGCCTAAAAAATAGGCATGAAATACACTGGAAGGAGTCAGTTAGTAAGAATGTTTTGTTTTAAGCCCGTTTTTGTTAGCTAGAATTAGCACACAGATAAATATCACAGTTAATGTGAATTGCAGGTGAACTCTGCTACCCAAGCTAGCTCTAGCTCCTGCTCTTGTACAAATATGGTCACTTTTCACTCTTTTCCGCTTGAAAACCATGGTCCACAAAGCAGTGGGTGACGTCAGAGTGGCTGTCTCCACTTAATTATAGACTATGACTAAAAGACACAATTTTTAGAAGCTATTGTGTAGGGTCCATGCTGCCTTGATACAGCTAAAATATGAGAATGTAATTCCTCCAACAGTCAGAAAAACTGGACACAAAATATAAATAGCTGCTCTCTGACTGATTCACTAAAAGTTGTGGCCTTCGCAATAAAAAAAATCAAATGCAATTAAGTCTCAAGTAGAGATGTGTAGTATGTTTTTAGTTCATCAAAGATGATTGGAACATTTTGGTCGCCTAAAAAATAGACATAAAAGACACTCTAAGGAGTCAGTTAGTAAGAATGTTTTGTTTTAAGCCTGTTTTTGCTAGCTAGAATTAGCATCCAGATAAATATCACAGTTAATGTGAATTACAGGTGCACTCTACCCAAGCTAACTAGCTAGCTTCTGCTCTCTTTCACTCTTTTCTGCTTGAAAACCATAGTCCACAAAGCAGTGGGTGACGTCAGAGACACTTATTTATAAACTATGACTAAAAGACACAATTTTTAGAAGCTATTGTGTAGGTTTTATGCTGCCTTGATACAGCTAAAATGTGAGAATTTCAAGGTGCTACATTCCTCCAACAGTCAGAAAAACTGGACACAAAATAAAAAAAGCTGCTCTCTGACTGACTCACTAAAAGTTGGTGCCTTTGCAATAAATAAAAGAAATGCAACTCTTTAAGTGTTTTTAGTTAATCAAAGATGATTGGAACATTTTGGTCGCCTAAAAAATAGGCATAAAAGACACTGTAAGGAGTCAGTTAGTAAGAATGTTTTGTTTTAAGCCTGCTTTTGCTAGCTAGAATTAGCATCCAGAGAAAGATCACAGTTAATGTGAGTTACAGGTGCACTCTGCTACCCAAGCTAACTAGCTAGCTTCTGCTAGTGTTAGCTGTTAACTTAGCTTCACCCTCTCGTAGAAATACGGTCACTTTTCGGTCGAAAAAAAAGCACCAAAATGCTTGAAAACCATAGTCCACAAAGCAATGGGTGACGTCAGAGTTGCTACATCCACTTATTTATAGACTAAGACTAAAATACACCATTTTTAGAAGCTATTGTGTAGGTTTTATGCTGGCTTCAGAATGTTTTGTTTTAAGCCTGTTTTTGCTAGCTAGAATTAGCATCCAGATAAATATCACAGTTAATGTGAGTTACAGGTGAACTCTGCAACCCAAGCTTAAGAGCTAGCTTCTGCTCTTGTACAAATATGGTCACTTTTCATTATTTTCCTCTTGAAAACCATAGTCCACAAAGCAATGGGTGACGTCAGAGTGGCTGTCTCCACTTATTTATAGACTATGACTAAAAGACACAATTTTTAGAAGCTATTGTGTAGGTTTTATGCTGCCTTGATACAGCTAAAATATGAGAATTTCAAGGTGCTACATTCCTCCAACAGTCAGAAAAACTGGACACAAAATATAAATAGCTGCTCTCTGACTGACTCACTAAAAGTTGGCGCCTTTGAGCAGGACACCTGACCTTCAGCTGCTCAGTGTGCTGCAGACTGTGTTTGTACAGCAGCTGGCAGGTGTGAATGAGTCCAACAGCGTGACTGTGAAGCGGTGAAGTGTCACTGATATGCAGCGTGCTTACTCAGCAAAACTCTCCCGCAGAGAAAAGTGAGCCTCAACAGTAGAACGTGACAAAGGGGGAAACAAAATCCCACAAGCACCGAAACCTGCTTGTTAGGTTTAAAGAAATTGCCCACTCATCATAGATGCCACAGAACAAATGTATTTCCTTTGTGTAAAACCAAATTGGTTTTGGATTGTTCAGAAATATATTACATTAAACCCAAAACCATTACTTCAGCACAGACACACACATATCTGGAATCGTTTCAATTTTCCACTACACAGCATTTTCAATATTTGCATTCCTGCAGCTCCACAGCTGTCCATTACATTTGTAGAGAAGTAATTGGTGTTATTTCTCTCGGGTTAAAAAATAAAGAGCTGTAAGTCACTGACTTTCAGAAATACTTTTTTTTTTTAAACAGAAAAGCCAAAAAGTGACTTCATTATATCACAGGAGTAACTGTAATGAGTTCTTTTCTTGTGTGGCCTTAACTCTATGGAGTCTTGGACTATTTTGTCCATTTTTGAAAACCTTTTCATGTCTTTTTTGGTCATTTTGTGTCTGTTGTTTGTGTTGTATTTAGTTATTTTTTGTCTTTTTTTTTGTCATTTTCATCAACATCTAACAACCTTTACTAACAAAAGAACCATTGTTGGCCAAAAAAGAGAAAAAAATCGTGGAAAGGAGCCGCCAAACCTTATTTTGAGCCTAAAATGAAAATTAAACAGCCTAATAAGTCTGAATTAGCCTACTGATGTTATTAATAGTCATATTGAGCATTTATTAATGATTTTGAACGCTAGTCTATCTAGGGAAACTCAAAACTAGACTTAAAGCTGGCAAAACTTAAAAGTTAAGGCGCTGACTTTTGTAATCTATGAAGCACATTTTAGTTGACTTAAATGTCAAATCTTTTTAAATATGCTGTGAAAAAAAAGCAATACAATTTTACAATTCAAGAATTGAAATTGTTTTTGGCCTACACCATTGATAAATTAAAATTTTAAAGGTAAAAAAGCTCAGAGCTTTATTTTCCTCACTGTAAAATAAAAAAATAAAAAAACATTACCATTTTCTTACATTGTGGTTGTTCCAATTTGATGCTGTGTGTGTGTGTGTGTGTGTGTGTGTGTGTGTGTGTGTGTGTGTTTAAGATGACTAAAATGCACTTCACCCTACTCATAATCACAATATCACAATCAAGGTATTATAATTACTCCTCTCAAAGCTTTAATCACATCATGATTAGTTAATTGTTGTGCATCTGAATGCAAGTAGTGTTGTAAACATGAACAAGCTAAAAATAATTGTAATTGTGTTTTTTATGACAGATAATATGGTGCAGAAGTTATATGTGTGACAAAGGCTGGTTAATTAGTTACATTAGGGTGCAATTTTTGAACATATCACTGATTTGTGCTCAATTAAGCAAGCTGTTTAGACACACAGCACTTTGCAGATAACATATTATCCTTCTCATAATCAAGTAATGAGGAAACTCTTTTAACCCTCTGGAGTCCACGAAAGCGCCGGAGCACGACTTCTTCATGACGTCAAAAAAAGACACAAAAATGACCAAAATGACCAAAAAAAGACACAAAATGTCCAAAAAAAGACACAAAATGACCAAAAAGACACAAAATTGCAAAAAAAAGACACAAAATGACCAAAAAAAGACAAAATGAACAAAAAAGACACAAAAATGCACAAAATTAAAAAAAAATGACAAAATTAACAAAAAAGACACAAAATAACTCAAAAAAGACACAGCAACAGACAGAAAATGACCAAAAAAGACATGAAAAGGTTTTCAAAAATTGAGAAAATAGTCCAAGACTCCATAGAGTTAAGAGTTCATTTAACTCTGAAATTCTAAAAACTCGGAAATGTTCAAAAAAGACACAGAAGACACAAAATGACAAAAAAGACACAAAATGACCCCAAAAAAAGACACAAAATGACAAAAAAGACACAAAATAACTAAAAACAAAGACACAAAAAAGACACAAAAAAAGACACAAAAAAGACACAAAATGACAAAAAAAAGACACAAAAAAGACATGAAAAGGTTTTCAAAAATGGACAAAATAGTCCAAGACTCCATAGAGTTAATACCGCAGCCACAGACATCCTGAATATTCAGCGTATTAATGCGGGAAAAGGAGCTTCCACAGCCCTGACAGCAGGAATCACTCTGGGCCTGCTCCACCGGCAACGGATAAGAGGCTTACATTTTGAACGCATAAAGTTTTTTACACACAAATGAGATTAATTTCATCATGGTGCGAAGAAGCATTGTAGCTTACAAAATCCCAGCTCTTTCATATCCTCTGAAAATCACCCCGGGGAAACTGAGTCCACACATTCAGTCTGCTGTGTGTTTTTGTTACGGATGGTTGTGCTTGGCGAAGCCCAGAGAGACACTCGGCCTTGTTTTCTGCATGTAAGTCTGTTTATGGAATATGTTTGACACTGGCAGAATGGACCTAAACTACTTTACACTTACTCATTATTACTTATTCATTTATTACGTATCTACTTCTCTACAGAGATGCATAGTTCTGACAGGGCAGCCATGCTACAAACATATGATGATCTTATAGAATATGACGCATTGCTCTCTGAACCCTTATCAGTTTCATGGCATTTTTTGTCCTTTTTACATTTTACTCACTGTGGCCTGATATTTCACTGCAATATACGGTAAATGGAACTGCACTTATATAGCGCTTTTCTAGTCGCTTTGCATTTTACACTACAGACTGTGCTTATTCACCCACACATTCATGCTGGTGGCAGAGGCTACCCTAAACGGTGCCACCTGCCACCATTGGGAATTCATTCTCACACTGGTGAACGCAGCATCGGGAGAAATTTGGGGTTCAGTATCTTGATCAAGGATACTTCGACATGAAGGCTGCGATTGAACCACCAACCCTCCGATCGGTGGGCAACCCGATAGATAACATATTATCCTGCTCATATTCACAATCAAGTAATGAGGAAACTCTTTTAACCCTCTGGAGTCCACGAAAGCGCCGGAGCACGACTTCTTTATGACGTTAAAAAAAGACACAAAAATGACCAAAAAAGACACAAAATGACTAGAAAAAAGACACAAAATGACCAAAAAAAGGACACAAAATGACTAGAAAAAAGACACAAAATGACTAGAAAAAAGACACAAAATGACCAAAAAGGACACAAAATGACTAGAAAAAAGACACAAAATGAACAAAAAAGACACAAAATGAACAAAAAAGACACAAAAACAGACACAAATTGACCAAAAACGACAGACGAACGCAGTGAAGTAAAGGACTGAAATTCTTCATCCAGTGCTTCTTGCATGCTTGTGAGAAAATATCACCCGAACTTCATCACTAGTGTCGACCACTGGATACAACTTTTAGAAAAGTTTCTACCATAAAATATTCAAAACCTTCCTCTAAATCCTCCTCCACTGCTCCCACTGCTGCTCTTAACAAGAGGTTTGTAAGAGAGGGATATAAAAAAAAAGCATGCATTTTTATGCAGAGGAAAATGCAAAGCAATCTTTTGGGGTGCTGACGGGAGTAATGTAAGGTTAGTCCTGTGCAAACAGAGCTGGAGACTAAACAATGACATATTGAGTTAGCCTGGATTTACATTTTCTCCGCATGCAGCTCGAAATAGTTTGATTCGTCCTAATCCTAAAGCCCTGTACAGTATAATCCTTAAGCCTTTTGTTTAGACTCACACAATGATTGAGACAATTTAGTTTAAAACTTGTAATATAAAATTTCAAACAGCAGCAGAAAAGGAGGTTGCAATTCAGAGACTTAGTGAAAGAAAGTGATGATTCAGCTTCACAGCTGTCAAATCAAAAATGGTCTCCATCAGGGACACATACACTTAAAAAGGGCTTCACCAAGTCCAAGTCCAAACAGTGCTTGGGAAACAGTGAGCCAGTATTTCAAACAATCCTCTGGACCTCGGCCATGTGTCCACACCTTTCTACTCCAATCATCCTGGCACCAGAGCTCCACTGAGCACCCTGCTGTTCTGTTCGGCTCCAGGATGAAAGGGTGTGATTTTCGTTTCAACTTTGGGGAAGACATCTAGTGGGAACAGCTCAAGCTGCTACAATGAGTCTTCACTAATGAGAGCAGCGTGTTCTTAACTCTGTGGAGTCTTTTTGGGCTATTTTGTCCATTTTTGGAAAGTGGGATACACCACTTTAAAAACATGTTTAAATGCCATGTTGGTATATTTTTTTCAGCACAACCTCACCTATATGACCTAATAATAATAGATTTTTTATTCTGGCTTACTGGATCAACATTTTGAACCAACAAGAAACAAAGAAAAACCAACATAAATGTGTTTTTTTGCCCCCCCTGTTGGGAATCACTGACTTAGTTCACCTTCAAAATAAAAGCATTATAATGTATACCAAATAAACTTTATTTGGTTTGATTTAAAGAAACAAATACAGCTTAAATTAATTCCTTTATCTGTTGCAATAAATTGGCAACAGTTACACTGTTCTTTCATGTATCACCATCAACATGACAAAATTGAATTTACTAATTTACCGACCACATTCATGATCCCCAGTGGATGAACCCTTGAGCATTATAGGCAGTCCACAAGCAACCGTCAGGCCAAACTATAAGATGAATAATATTTTGTATGAACTCTGATGGAGAGAATTGGTGGAGTTTTTGATTTTCCACAGTGTCCAGGATCAGACTCTCCTTTGCAGCCACTTTATTTTCCACCATTTCCATTCTTTATCTTGCAAGATGACAAACTCCCAAACCCCTCTCACTGTGTGATGGTTTATCCGTGCTTGCTCTGGCTGATAAGATGCACTAAAATAAAAATAAAAAACCTTTAAATTTTTTAAACACCCATTCCTGTTCTCACTTTGAATAATGTAGCAGGAAACTCTGATATCTAAAATATCCCAAACATCCCGAACACTTGAGAGAGACGAGAAGCACCAAGGCATTATTTTGACAGCAGCGCTAAGATTGTTGTTGTAAAAAAAACATGCAAACTAACTTAAAAAAGCCACAATGAAAATAATTAATGAATAAATGTTACAGTTGGTTGAGTGCTCGTAAATAAAATTATTTGGCATGGAGAGAAAATACAGGGGACAAAAGGTTATTACTTCCAAATTTAGTAATTTACTGATTAGCGTAGCTGATGCTACTTCTGCATTCAAGTGTGTGCGTGTGTGTGTGTGTGTGTGTGTGTGTCAGTCTCACCAGCTCAGAGTGAAAGAGAAAAAGCCATTTGCACTTTTTTTCCCCCGACCACGCTAAGTGTCTTTTTGGCGCCATAACAGCTAATCACTTCATCATTTCCAGACTCTCTTACTCACTCAAACACGCACGACGACCTCATTTATTCCCTTTTCCTTTTTTTTCCACCAGATTTAATTCTGTTCTATTCTGTGTAGTGAGAGGGGTATCATAATATCATCAGAATCCTAAAATCCTCCAATTTAATCCTTTAATTGTGAAACTGTAACTGAAAAAAAAGGCGCCTGAAAGAGACACAGAGGCTCATGAAGACATCAAACTTTGATTGGATACCGGCCCCTGGGACTGGATTAAAAAGCTTAATTAATTTGCAAAACTGTTTGTTTGTGTGTTTACAGTTGTTGAACCTGTTTTTTGCTACAATATGACAATGAATCCACAGAATAAAACTGAGAAGCAGCCACAGGTACTTTACATTAATACATAATTAATCATTCCTGTTTCCAAATAATGGGATTTATTTGCTCCTTCCAAAACAACAGTATCCAACGTTTTATCACCACCAAACAGACACAGTAACTGTAACAAATAAAGTATTCATTTATTTTATACAATGAAGAATAGTGGGAATAGACACATACTTTCAGTGGTGTGTGTTTGGACAGAGTTTGCCCAACACAGGCCACATGAAATGGCTCCTCAGTGGTTTTGTGGAATTAATACTTTAGGTTAATTCATAATTAATACCCTCTTTGGCTCAGATGTGGGATTGAACTAACTTCTGGACAAACACAATCCTCTGTACAAAGTATTCTACAGCTTCATGCATTGGGACTGAAACTTGCAGAAAGTTGAGTTTGATAGCTAATTAAAAGATCAAAATGACTGGTGTCAGTCTGTATACTAGAGCTGATCTCATAAGGAGAAATATTCTTACTTTAATTAGGATGTATATGGAGGAAATGTTGGGTTTGATTATTGTGCCAGTTGGATATGACTCCCTCCCTTTGAAGATGCTGACCAAACGACCCAACAACATTCTAGATGGGAAGATGTCCAACACTTCACAAGTTGGCAGATAGTATGGAAGTACTGCTGTGGCATAATAATGAATGCATGGTTATGACTGAGAGGTTCAGTGTAATGATCAAAGTAAATGCATTTGAGAAATGTCACAAAAACAGTAACAGTCTCCTGCATATACAGTACAGGCCAAAAGTTTGGACACACCTTCTCATTCAATGTGTTTTTCTTTATTTTCATGACTATTTACATTGTAGATTCTCACTGAAGGCATCAAAACTATGAATAAACACATATGGAATTATGTTCTTAACAAAAAAGTGTGAAATAACTGAAAACATGTCTTGTATTTTAGATTCCTCAAAGTAACCACCCTTTGCTTACTAGAATATAAGACATGTTTTCAGTTATTTCACACTTTTTTGTTAAGTACATAATTCCACATGTGTTCATTAATAGTTTTGATGAATTTACAATGTCAATAGTCATGAAAATAAAGGAAAAACATTGAATGAGAAGGTGTGTCCAAACTTTTGGCCTGTACTGTAGCTCAAATTATACAAACATTCAGAAAACGTTTTAAGCGTTTTAAAAGATGTTTGCTAGTAGTCTTGTGCACAGGCCGAACAAAAAATACATTCACACTTTTAACAAAAATGTATCATGGGGTCGTTATTTCCTTTTTATGGCAATAAAATCACAGAAAAATACTGCAGGCTGTTTACACAGAGCTGAGAGGAGAGGACTGGAGAGGTTGTAGGAAGAGGTTGAAAAAATGCAAATAGTTAAAAATGTATAGATTTAATTTAATTTCTCCAGTATTCGTGATACTTGTGGGCACTTGGAAAAGTGTTATCTATTTAAATTCCACTTTATTATATTTTTCTATAAATAATTCATCAGAGATTTTCAATTCAACTTGTGTTTAATTCTTTTGCTCAGATACATGTTATTTCTGTGTAATAACTGTGTTATTCTGGACAAAATACTTGTTTGAGTTGTTCCATCTTCTAGCCATGATTGTGCTGATTCCATAGAGCTGCAGGGCTTAAATATTGCAGTAAAATGTAAAAACAGAAGAAAAAAAGCCTTGAAATGGCCTGGGATGCAATGCAAAGCAGATAATAACTGTTGCATGCAAACATATATATGCAAACATATATTTTTGTTTATATCGTTGTAGCTTTGCCATAAATCAACCCTGTCTTTTCAATTTACAACAAAAAAACACTGTTTCTCTTGGCACAAGAGACACGCTCCGAGGGACAGTGGCTTAGTAAAATCCATTGATTTTGAGCTGCTTCTGTCTGGACTCATAGATTTGTTTCTGTCTGTCTGGACCCAAGAAAGGGAAGAATAGATTAGAATGCATGATGGAGGATGAATGGCGTTGGTGTCGAGCATGTGTGTATGTTTGAGCATCCAAAATGAGAATGAATGGTGGCAGGAAAATGATTGGACATTACTGCTGTTTTGTTTTCATTTGCTGTAATGGACTGAAGAGGCCCAGTGTGCTCACACACACACACACACACACACACACACACACACACACACACACAGACACACACACACACGCACACACAGACACACACACACACGCACGCACACACACACATGCACGCAAGCACACACACACACACACACACACACACACACGCTCACACACGCTCACACACACACACACACAGACACACACATATACACAGGCTCAAAAATGACTGAAAAAACACTAAATTACTTAAAAAAAGACACAAAATTATTTAAAAAAGACACAAAAT
This sequence comes from Centropristis striata, assembly GCF_030273125.1. Lineage (NCBI taxonomy): Eukaryota > Metazoa > Chordata > Actinopteri > Perciformes > Serranidae > Centropristis > Centropristis striata. The sequence continues at coordinate 16,615,143 of NC_081533.1, forward strand.
TATTAAAAAAAGACACAAAATTATCAAAACAAGACAAAATTACCAAAAAAAGACAAAATTATTTAAAAAAGACAAAATTACCAAAAAAAGACACAAAATTACCAAAAAAAGTAATTAAAGGGACCTTCTACACACAACACAGTAAAGTGCCATTCATATAAAATTCACATTAAACTTTCATATCAAGGTGGGGGCCACAAAATACTGTCACGAGGGCCGCAATTGGCCCGCGGGCCACAAGTTTGAGACCCATGCCCTAGACATTGCAGGAGCTTGCTATATTTGCAAGAAATTGATTGGTTCAGCTGTTGGCTGGATGAATGTATCTGGTTTGATTTCAAAGTGTTTCTGTTTGGAGTTTAACTCTTTTCTTGGTGTTTCTTCAGCCCAAAGACACACACAGCTCTGTGTTTTTTGCACTTGTTGCAATTTAGGAACCACTGATCTGTTACCATGCAGTCTGGGATGACCGTCTAACTCATAAATAAATCATAAAAAGCATATAGTGTGCTTTGGGAAATGGTCGGTAGTGATGCATATAATATGTAGGCAATGAGCTAAGACATAGATTTTTTGGCGGGTTATTTTATTATTATGTCATAACTGTTCTTGGTGTAAATCTCCAACCTTGCCCTTTGATTGCTATATTTGGGATTCCCAACCCCTCACTTGCACTCAACTCTATGCAAAAAGATATTATAGCCTTAAAGCCTTTAAAGCTTGAAAAAATTGAATATACATTAAGAGGAAGTACAGTCAATTTTTTTCACAAATGGCAACCTTTTATTTCCTATTTCACAAATTTAGAGGTACTACCTGATTGAATTTCTGCCTATTACTGTTGTTGTGCATTTTATACTGCATAATCGACCAATAGTATGTTTGTTGGTGGTTTACACTGCACTCTGGAATTTAATTTAATTATTTTTCTTCTACAATTTTGAGTGTTTGAGTGTTTTTGTTCATTTTCGTTTGTGTATGTGTAGACGTGACTGTTTACATGTACATATATGTATAAAAAATAAGAAAAGGATAATTGTATTCCTGTAATTTGAAATTTCTTATTGTATTTTTCAATAAAAATATTTTGGAAAAAAAAAAAAATGAGCTAAGACATGTAAAAACAGACGCATGAAGTCCATAAACCTTAAGTGTTTTTTGTGACAAACAGGAAAGTTTGCGCTGAAAGAAGAGCAGTGAGGTTCAGACGTGGTTATAGAGTAAATTAACCTGACACCGACTATCTCCAGGCATTGTCGAATTATTATTTCCAGCTCTCATATTCAGAATAAAAAGCCTGAATGTGGCAATTGTACATTCCAGACACTGCTTGGATTAGATGTCACCAGTTTATCAAGTCATGTTGAGATAAGCGTGCTGGAAAATGAAAATGTTTGGACCCCAAAAGTGAATTGTGTCTTTGAAAGAGAGCTAAAACTAAATCTTCTGTATCACACGGAGCCAAAAGATATTTTCCAATAAAGGAGGCGATTGGTACAAGTCGTCTTTTTTCAATCAAAAGCACTCACCCCGGTATCACACACACTCTGTGGGAATATGAGGAGATAGAGGCGTCCCACAGTGAAGAAAATAAGAGAACGTGCAGAGAGCAGCGTCAGCCTGCTGTCAGATCAAGACACATGACTGAATCACACATACTCTCACATTATTACATGTCAGTGTGGTGTTTAATTTTGATGCATTGTTTCTGTAACTGCAGCACATAAATCCTTCAAGTATATGTAAACATTAGGGAGTGGCATGAATAAAAACACTCAAACTGATGAATGACGCATGCAATATCTGAAGAGATTATGGTGGGAATGCTGCATGCTGCACTGTAAGACTTTGCTTTTTTGTGTGTTTTTATCTGTGTTTTTTGGTAATTTTTTGTGTTTTTTTTTGTAAATTTACAGTCAAATTCAGTAACAGTAACTTGCTGTATTATGATTGTGCAGTATATTGCTGTGAAAACAATGCATTATCATGATTGCTCAGGCATTCCAACGGTCAAAATGATATTTTTTACAGAAATTTACTGTTTTCAGTGGAGCATGTCGGGAAAATAAAGCTGTTATTTTTGAAAAGAATAAAAGTTTTATTTTATTTCTTTTTTGCCTGGGCTGAAGTCATCACAATGTGTTGTTTTCCCAGTAATTCTAATATAGAGTTTAAATGGATTAGTTGTAACATAATTTAGAGTTAAACATTTAAACGTCACGCTATTTTTTTTCTTCGTTACGAGACAGTTTGTCAGTAAACGGACCTGTATTTCTATAAAACAGTAGAGGTACTGTAAATTTTACAGTAACTTACTGGCGAAAGTGCTGCCAGTAATTTACTAAAGTAAAAAGTTTTACAGTGTGCCGTGTTGGTGGGAATGTGTGAGAATAAGCAGGAAAAGTATCAAAAGTGGAATTTGGAATTTATTTATTTTTATTTACTGAGAGTAACCGCCATGACGCAGGTGACTAAAGCATGGAAACAATCAAATACACCAAAATTAAGAGCATGGGTATTAACAGCAGAACAAAGTTTAGAGATGAAAAGACTAACTTTTAGGAATAGGGAACAAATACATATTTGGAAAAAGTTATACTGTAAAGAAAGGCTGATAAAAACAGTGGAAATATTTAATCAAATCAAGGAGACTCACATGCATACACACACACAGATACATGAACACACATACATGCACCACCCCTTATTTTCCCATTAGTTTATTTTAGTATAACCCAATTTTTTGTGTTTTTTTTTTTGTTTGTTGTTTATTCTTTTCTTTGAGATCCTCATTTGGGAAATACCAGTTTGCCTTGTATATATGTTGTAGGATAAATCCATAGATGAATCCACATTGAAATGTTACCTAAGTACACAGGTGAAATATCAAATTCATGGGAAAGGAAAACCTCTTGGACGAACGTCAGCATAGCACATCCTGAGCGGATGCTCTGGTTGATACGATAACATTAGAATAAGAACATAATCTCCCAAGTGTACTCACATATCAAATGATTGTCATAACAGGAAAGTACAGGACATTAAAACCTTAGTTACAAAGAAACAATGACGCACGAACTGAAGTGAAATTAGCTGGTCAGAGGCGTTGTCTGCCAGAGTTGTTCTGAATGTTGGTCGTGTTGTACCATATGTTTTTACTATCTGCCAATTAAATCCCGCACAAGGCTGTGATTCGAATCTATCTGTTCGTCAAGTGTTTTCTTTAAAGATTTTCTACAACAATGTTTGTTTGTTTACCTTATGATTTGTTAATTACTTTGTGAATATATACCTCGAAAAAAGGAAAAAAAATGCAAGGTACAATAAAAACGAAATGACTGATTATGTTGGTGAAGGTAAGAAGCCTTGCAATAAAGTATTTTTTTTAAAAGTGGAATTAGGTGGAATCAATATGAATGTAAAGAAAAGTTCAATAACAAATGAAAATGTTTTAAAAAATGTATTATTCCAAATATACATATATATATACACACACACACACATATATATATATATATATATATATATATATATATATATATATATATATATGTAAACATTCCTTGAACCAACTTCTTGATATTTGCAATGGTTGATGTCAAAATTTTGTCATATTTGGAATAATACTTGAATATGATTCTGGAAACCATACGAATCTAATAAGTACATGTTTATTTTGCTTTGGCAGGTGCACATCTCTGTCCCATTCCCAACTATTAGGAATGAACAGTGGTGGGAAAAGTATTTAGATCTCTTACTTAAGTAAAAGTACTAATACCACACTGTGAAATGACTCCACTACAAGTAAAAGTCCTGCATTCAGAACTTACTGAAGTAAAAGTACAAAAGGATCAGCATCAAAATGTACTTAAAGTGTCAAAAGTAAAAGTACTCGTTATGCAGAATGGACCCACTCAGATTGTAATATTTATTCCAAATATATTATTACATTAGGCTATTTGTATTGATGCATTTATGTAAGTGCTTTAATTTTTCTAAAGACATGGCTCATTTTAACTACTTAATATACTGTTATAGGATTTAATTTTTAATTAATCAAGTTTGTATATGTTAAATCTCAACCTGAAAAGTAACTAAAGCTGTCAGCTAAATTAAGTGGAGTGAAAAGTACAATATTTAACTCTAAATGTAGTGAAGTAGAAGTATAAAGTTACATAAAATGGAAATACTCAAGTAAAGTACAAGTACCTCAAAATTATACTTAAGTACAGTACTTGAGTAAATGTACTTAATTACTTTCCACCACTGGGAAGGAAAAGGTGATTTTTTAACATGTTTCAAGTCAAATATAAGCAAAGAAAAGTAACCTTTTTAAATGTGAATAGGTTGAAGGAGATTTTCTAGGAAGTCTGAGAAAAGAAAAACTGAAAATAGTTGTTAAACTGTTAAATGTTGACATTTTTGACAGCAGGGTTTTTAAAAAAAAATAAAAAAACTGAATTTTAGTCTCATTAAGTTGTAAAAACTGCTGTAATGGTCTACTGAAGCACAGATTAAAAGGCTTCCTTGTAAGCCCAGCAGCTCTTTATTTGCTTTTTCCATATAACAACCTTCAAACAATGAAGTCTTGGATGCAGAATTCATTTACAAAAACTATTAAGTGAATGATCAAATGTGAAATGAAAGGAAAGTCTTACTGCAGCCTTCACTGAGGAGAAATGACTGGCTGCCATGTCTGGCCAGCCTGTCAGACAATCGATGCTGATGCATCCCCAGAGAATAGAAAGGATCTGTGTGTGAATGTGTATTATGGTGTGTGTCTGCACAATGGCCAAAGCGTGTGAAGAAACTGCGTATAAAGAATGGATGAGTCTGTTGATGTCAAAGAAAAAGGTTCAGTAGAGAAAAAGAAAATCACAGTGCAGAGAGGCAATTTCTATCCTAAACAATATTTCTGGGTTTTATTTTCAAGGTCTGACAGAAAAGGAAGTGAGAGACTCATCAGCTAAAATGTCAGTAATTTTTTACTGGAGGTGTGATCACACCAATTTCACTTTCTTCCAAGATCTTTCACTGGGCTCAGATGAGAGGAACATCTGGCTCGTCTCAGACATCAACACCTCCCTCCTTTTTAACAATCAACTCTTGTTTTTTATGGATTTTGACAGTCTTACACAATGAGGATCACATTTTTTAGGCATGCAAGCTTGAATAGCATTGTTCCCATTGAGGTACATGAGTCACAGGCAAGTCAGCAAGGATGATAAAAGTAAAGGTTTTGTTTTTTTATTATAGCAGGAGTTAGAGACGTCCTTCCCCAAAAATGTACCCCATGGGTCTGCTTCATTCAAAATTCCTCATGCGATTGATTGGGCGTTATCATTCCAGAAAGTATGGACAAGTACGATTTCCACCTACTAGAAGGTCCAGCAGGTTGTTATCAGCTCATTCAATGGGCTGCTATATTAAACCTCTGAAGTCCAGAAGAAAAACACACAAAAAATGACAGGAAAGAAAACACAAAAATTACAAAAAACACAGATAAAAACACACAAAAACAAATACAAAAAATACAAAGAAACACACGAAAATGACAAAAAAACAGATAAAAACACACAAAAAATTACAAAAAAAACACACACAAAACACAGAAAAAAACACACACAAATTTACAAAAAACACACAAAATACGCAAAAAAACACAGATAAAACACACAAAAAATAACACAAAAACACACACAAAATAGCCCCAAATCCTCCAAAACCATCTCCATCTCCATGGCCTCCGCTTTCACTGTTATGCTGACGACATCCAACTTTTCATCTCCACCAGAACCATCTCCAATAGCCCAAAATCACACAAAAAACAGTAAACAAAAAAAAGATTGCATTAAAAATGTTGAAACAAGCTTGAATAGCATTGTTCCCATTTAGCTACATGAGTCACAGACAAGTAAGTGAGGATGATAAGAGTAAAGGTTTTGTTTTTTCATTATAGAGTCTGCTTAATTCAAAATTCCTTAGGAGATTTAATGGGCGTTATCATTCCAGAAAGTATGGACAAGTACGATTTCCACCTACTAGAAGGTCCAGCAGGTTGTTATCAGCTCAGTCAATGGTGGATTAACTAACCCTAACCCAACTGGAGGGATTAAAGGTAAAAAAAAAACACTTACTTTTAATAAAATCACACTTCTCAAGGTATGAACATTTTTGAAAAAATCTGGATAATGGGAGTCCACATACGTCTAGTCAGTGCAAAACAGTTCAATGCGAAAATATTAACCATGAAAGTATTTCCAAAATTCCTAAAGTACTGAATGGTTTCACTTCCTACACCAACGCAAAAGTGTTTGCTTTGTGTTGAATTTCCTGTTTAAAAAGCTGTTTAGAACTCCACTGTCAAAGCAACACTAAATGTTCACATGGTAACTTCATTAAAGTCTGAAATACTTCAGATGTTACTGATGTTTCCACTGCTTCAGGGTAAAAACGGAGCCTTGACAGAATAAATATATATATTTAAGCTGATTTCATGTCACATGTAGTCTCATAATTTGTCACGGTGCAGAAAAAAAGAGAAAGCATGACCCAAAACAGTCATGAAATCACAGCTTTCACAAAGACACCAAACTTCAGAGCAGTTTGTTCAGGCTGAGTGATCAAAGTCGCGTCAATAAAGATCACATCAGTAAACTTTACATCCCGAGGCTGCATGTTCACCCTCTGAGCTTCTTTAGCTCTATGGAGTCTTGGACTATTTCATCCATTCTTGAAAACCTTTCCATGTCTTTTTGTCATTTTGTGTCTTTTTTGGTCATTTTGTGTCTGTTGTTGTGTCTTTCTTTAGTTATTTTGTGTCTATTTTGGTCATTTTGTGTCTTTTTTGGTCATTTTGTGTCTGTTGTTGTGTCTTTTTTTACTTATTTTGTGTCTTTCTTGGTCATTTTGTATCTTTTTTGGTCATTTTGTGTATGTTGTTGTGTCTTTTTTTAGTTATTTTGTGTCTTTTTTTTGTCATTTTGTGTCTTTTTTTGTCATTTTGTGTCTGTTGTTGTGTCTTTTTTTTTTTAACTTATTTTGTGTCTTTTTTGGTAATTTTGTGTCTTTTTGTGTCTTTTTTGTCATTTTGTGTCTTTTTTGTGTGTCATTTTTGTGTGTCTTTTTTGGTCATTTTGTGTCTGTTGTTGAGTCTTTTTTTTAATTATTTTGTGTCTTTTTGTGTCTTTTTTGGTCATTTTGTGTCTGTTGTGTCTTTTATTGGTCATTTTGTGTCTTTTTTTTTGTCTTTTTGTGTCTTTTTTGGTCATTTTTGTGTCTTTTTTTGACGTCATGAAGAAGTCTTGCTCTGGAGGGTTAACTGAAAAAATCTGAAATGTACTGCCATACAGAATGCAAACAACATCAAAAACAAACCTACACAACAATAAAAAACATCAATACAAATGAAGTAATAACCGCAAGATACACAAATATTACTATTGCAATTAATCCCCCCCTCCTTTTCTCTCATTATGTATGACTCACTGGGGATGGAGATAATTGATACATGTAGCAAAGTATCTGTGAGCTCGCTGCATTTATAATTGGCTCTAATGTAATTAGTCTGCGGTGTCACACACACACACACACACACACACACACACACACACACACACACACACACACACACACCATCATGGTACTAATAACTCCTGAGAATCTTGTGCAAAACTACAAAGGTAACATGAACACTCACACGTGCAGTCCATGAAGATGCCAGCAGCCATAATTGACACTGATTCACTGCGACTCCGACATACTCACATGTTCAGTTACACAGACACACAGGTGAAGGCCCACGTGTACCTGACAGCCATTAACCCATTTAGGCCTAAAACGCCTGGAAAAAATGCCTGTAAAACCTCTGGGCGATTTTAAATCAAGTAATTAAGTAATCAAGAATTAAGTTTTTCTGGAAATTCAACAGAAGTGTCAACTCTTCCTACTAAATAATAGATTTTTCAGCCTCTGTAGCAGATAGAAATGAAATTCAAAAAGTATTTGAGAGCTTATAGCTGTTATATCTGAGCTCCCAAACCTATAGTCGTCTTCCGCCATGATTGCAGTTCTGGAAAAGTCCCATGTTGCATTGTGACACTCCCACATGTATTCTGATTGTGTCTTTTTTTTTTGTCATTTTGTGTCTTTTTTTAGTAATTTTGTGTTTTTTTGTGTCTTTTTTTTGTCATTTTGTGTCTTTTTTTTTGTCATTTTGTGTCATTTTTGGTCATTTTGTGTCTTTCTTTAGTCATTTTGTGTCTTCTTTTGTCATTTTGTGTCATTTTTGGTCATTTTGTGTCTTTCTTTAGTCATTTTGTATCTTTTTGTGTCTATTTTTTAGTCATTTTGTGTCTTTTTTTAATCTTTTTGGGGTTTTGTTAGTCATTTTGTGTCTTTTTCTGGTGATGATTTCAAATGTCTGGAAAAGTCCCATTTTGCATTGCAACACTCCCACATGTATTCTGATGCATTTCATTGGCCAAGAGACCGAAAATAGGTAGAAAAAATTACAAATACTACAAAACGACGTATCTGATTTCCCAGCTTTAATGGTAGAATAACGGAACAGCGCCCCCGGTTTTAATGGTAGAAATGCGGTAATGCTTTCTGGCTTAAATGGGTTAACACCGTGTCCATCTCATTTCCAGCCCGCCCAGACTTTTCTTCTTCTGTTCCTCAAAACTTTCTAGTAATTTATTTAGAAGGAACGAGTAGAAGTGAAAGACCCTCACGGAGAAATAAGGACCCTTGCACAAAGGAAAATTACCAGGCGGCAACCTCCTGGTCTGAGCAGGGAGGCAAACCAGGAAGTGCCTTAAGCTGCATTCTACCCAAAATTCCAGCAGGGGGCGCTAAGTTTGGCTGCAAAAAACATTTGTCCATTCATTTCATTGCAAAATGAGGAAACTTCTCACTTGATTTGTTACCTCAGAAATGTTTTTTAGGACAACACTATGGTCTCAATCACTATTAAAAAATCTTCTTCAAGACAATTTGATGTTAATAGTGCAAAAAATGGCCCCATTTAGAAGAAAATAGAAGATAAAGAATCGTATGATTTGGATGTTAAGGGACTTAGTTTGTCTTTAATTTTGGTAATGATATTACTATACTATTGTGTATAGTGATGCAACTACTATACTCACATAATTCTGGGTGTGTCTGGATTGGAATAAGAATTAAAAGAACAAAAACTGAAGATTGCAAAAGTTGCCAATCACTTACTGTTAAATAACTGGGTTTTACAGTTAATTTATTTTAAAAAATGGATAACATACGGTAAATATCTGTACTTAAAAAAAAAAAAATATATATATATATATATATATATATATATATATATATATATTCTCTCTCTCTCTCTCTCTCTCTCTATATATATATATATATATATATATATATATATAACTATAATATGTTGGTAAGTGTTCTTTCTTTCGTTCTTTTCACATTATTTTTTACTGTAAGAAAACAGAAAGTTGCCTAAATTTACATTCAGCAATATGATGATTTTTGAAAAAAATTAAATTCACTGTAATTTAACATTCAAGACAATTGGAAAAAAAGCAATTAAAAAAATACTTTAAAAATCTTTTATATTAATTTACAGATTTCGACTTCCATTTGATCATTAATATTTGAAATAAAAGTAATTAACTTTTTTATGGAATTAGCACATGTAGAAAAAACAATAAAAACCCTGTAAAATGATATAGCATATTTCTGTGAAATAACTTTTGTACAGTGTACAATTACACCAAATATGTTGTTAAAAATGCCTATTAGCTATAGATATATATTTTCTCTTATCTCCTTCTTTCTTTCACTTCCTATCTTCTTCCTCCCTCACATGTTATCTCCTCCTCCTCCTCCTCCTCCTCCTCCTCCTCCTCCTCTCATCTCCATCTTTAATCCTCCGTAGATGAGTCTGGTAAATGGAGGATAAAACAGGTTTCAATTAAACGCATCAGAATTCAAGTCACATTTTCCAACAGCGGCTACTGAATGAGATAGAAGATCACACACACACACACACACACACACACACACACACACACGCATTCTTGTATTTCTACCTTTGTGAGGACCCTCATTGAAATAGGAAATTCCCTTGCAAGGCTATAATAGTTTTGAATTTTTCATTAGTTTTAAATTTCGTTGTGAATTTTTGTTTTCAAATTCAGTTTTAATGAGTTTTTAGAGTGAGTTTGCTAGTTTTAGTTCAGTATTTTTTTTCAAATTATTTAATTTTAGTTTAGTTGTTATTAGTTTTAGTTCTTTGTAATGGGGTATTTGTTGGGTGGGAGATTAAAAGAGGTCACAGTAAATTTTGCCTTTATTTCCTTTGTCTGATCCATCTTCATTGTGTATGCAAAAAGTTGACAAAGACGAAAACGAAGGACATTTTCACTATTATTTTAGTTAGTTTTGTAACCACAAAATACAGTTTCAGTTAATTATCTTTTTTTTTTAACCCTCTTTTTTATTTCAGTTAACAAACATGTTTTTTCAATTCTAGTTTTCGTAATTTCGTTAGTTTTGGTTAGCTATAATAACCTTGTAGCTGACATGTCCTCACATTGCAAAAATGTCCTCACTCTGTTGGTTAAATAAGTGTCCTGGTCCTCATTATGTAGGAAGTACAAGAACACACACACACACACGGACAGATCTTGAGGCTGTTTGGTGTAAGCACTGCATTGTTTTCAGCCATATCCTATTAAAATGCGTGTCGTGTCTGTGGATGATTACAATCGGTGTCACTGTGTACGGAAAATTGACTGTCCTGAGGAATGTGTGTGTGTTCACACTTGCAAAATTGAAATGGTTTACTTATCTGTTTGGAGCCTCTGTGTGTGTGTGTGTGTGTGTGTATGTGTGTGTTCTCTTAAGAGGGACACGTCGCAGCTCTTGGCATGTTTTTCACCGTGGCGGCATCTTCTAATCGCTTTTGTCTGAGCATTTGTTGTGGAGCAGCCTCTCTGTGGGTGTGTGGGTGCATAAAAGTGCATTATGATTGCCTCTGCCTTTCATTTCGAGAAGGCTTTTGAATGTGCAATAAACTGTGGCTGCAACAAACAATTAATCAATTAATCCGTCACAAAAGAGTCCACCCACTGCCATGTCCCAGCGGACGGCAGCATGGCTTCAGTTTTACTTTCTATGTCCGAACAGACGTTCAACTCATGAAACAGAGAAAAGGCAAATCATCTCATTTGAAGAGCTGAAACCAATAAATATGGCATTTTTTGCGTGACAAATAACTAAAACAATTGCCTATCACTATTGCTGATTAAAACCAATCAGCAGAGAGTCATGATTATTTGACTAAGTTTTGCAAAGCGATTTGCAATTATGACAAATATTACACTTTGTGTTATTGCACGTTTTAGTCCAACCAAACTTAACACCAGTCATACCTTGTTTCATCTATTTACTTTAAATCAGGGGTCTCAAACTCAAATTACCTGGGGACCGCTGGAGGCAGTATCAAAATGACCAAAAAAGACACAAAATTATTAGAAAAAGACACAAAATTACCAAATTTAATAGTGTACACACTGCCGGTGTGTGTACACTATGATGAGATTCTTCAGAGATTTCAAACAATTAATACAAGTAATGTTATGATACTATATTATATACAAGGAGCACACCTACAACAAGCATTCATTTCCAAGTATTTATTTATACAGCAACCTATGCCATTTAAACTCAAAATGTGTGTATGTGTGTGTGTGTGTGTGTGTGTGTGTGTGTGTGTATGTGACCATAATACCTATCATTGATCCGACTTCACTTTGAGCGTCCTGAGTTCTTCCTGAATGTCTACATATGTTTGTTTTTTTAAGAAAAATGAAAAAATAGCCAATGAGGCTGTTGGTGGTGTTGGTGGTGCATCTTTGCGTCCTACGCCCAAACTATAACTCTGACAGCTTTACCAGAGGATTGTGAGTGAGAAGACTAATTTTCCTACATTTCTATGTATAAATTGTTTCTGTAGAGTGGAATTTGCGGCCTGGAGCACAGTTTTCAAATTTATATTTTGACAATTTTTTCTCTCCCTCCACACTCTGGCGATGATGTCACACACTGTGACACGAACATTCCGTGCAATAGACACTCATTATAATCTCAGAATTTCTCCCAAAATGATCATGGTCATTGAACAGGGATTGATAAAAAACTATATGACCTATCGAAACGTGGATTGATACACCAATACACAACTGTTTAAAGTTTAAATGGAGTCTCTAGGTGAAATTATGCCGGAGAAGAAGACGTTTAAAAATCTCCAATTATTGTTCTTTTTCACTCATTTTTTGTCGGCCGTCCCATTCATTTCAATGCAAAATTTTGGGCAGTTCATATTCTGTAGAGAAAAGTAATAGCACACCGATCCCGATCAAACCGCACGTTATGATATATAATTTGTCCTGCAACTCTTCAAGTTGTAGGACTAGTAGCGGGACGAAATTGCATCCGGAAGAGGAAGAAGAAAAAATCCACAGTATAACAATAGTGCTCGGTGCGATTGCCCCGTGGCCCTAATAATATATAATCAGTCCGGGAGCAGGATGTGTAAAAGAGCCGTGCTTCGCGCGTCCGGTGAAAGAGGGAAATTAGAGACGCTCATGGCCGCTGCTGATTGGTCCGATGGTGTGATGTCACTATCTGTGACATAGCCTAATATTTGCTGATTGGCTGAGAGAAGTCATGTGGTTCTCCGACCTCCCTGGGCTGCATAGCAACGGCATTTTGGATGTCTGCGGAAGTGACCATATATAGTTCCTTACCGGATAAAGGCTTAAATGTACCTGTGTTGCTAAATTAAAGATGAATTCTGCTTCAAAAACTGAACAATAACAGGTGGTTTATAACATAAGTTTATAATATAAGTGATGACAGTATTCACAGTAGGTTTCACCAATTTCAAATGGAGTGTTGCTCTTTGTACGTAGGCTGGGTGGCTAAAAATAAATCACATTATCCTCCTGGATCATCTTAAGACGAAAAGTGGAGAGAGGGAGGAGGGAAGACGGAGACTTGGGGACCAATTGAGACACAGTGAGAGAAGACAATGGGGCTATTTATGCTGCATCTTGAAGACGGATGAGTCATCCCCGCTCTTATTCCCCCAAAAGAACAGACAGAGTGAAGAACACGGCTAAAGGGATGTCTGGGGTTTAAAAGGTTTGATTAGTTATTCGTTTTATTATGAATGATAGCGTTGTTGTTTAAACCTCTGAAGTCCAGGAGGTTTTGGTTCAAATTTGTAAACTTCCTATGCATTCGTTTCTGTTTCTGTTTAGCTTCTTTCAGTCTGTCCTTACATCACATGTATAGCTCCTTTTTTTCACCAGTCAGATTTTACATTTTATTTTAATTAACAAAGTATAAAGCTGTCAGGAACCGAAAATACAAACAAAAGACACAGTCTATGGAAATGTACCATTATTATTATTTTTTTTTTACCATTTATACACAAAAAAAAAGAGCAGAAAAAATAATAAAACTACAAAACAGTCAATTCGCATGTAAATTAGAAATAGTAATAGTTTTCATTGTAGAAAGAAAATTCACATTTTAAAAATGGTCGACATCAGGGGTCTCAAACTCAAATTACCTGGGGACCGCTGGAGGCAGTATTAAAATGACCAAAAAAAGACACAAATTAATACAAAAAAAGACACAAAATGACCAAAAAAGACACAAAATGACAGAAAAAATACACAAAATTACCAAAAAGACACAAAATTATTAAAATAAGACCCAAAATGACACAAAAAAGGCACAAAATGACCAAAAAAGACACAAAATGACACAAAAAAGACAAAATTATTAAAAAAAGACACAACATTATTTAAAAGACACAAAATTACCAAAAACACACAAAATTATTAAAATAAGACCCAAAATGACACAATAGGACCAAAAAAGACACAATGACAGAAAAAAAAGTACTTAAAAAAGAAACAAAATTACCAAAAAAGACACAGAATTACCAAAAAGACACAAAATTACCAAAAAAAAGTAACTTTACTCAACACGGTAAAGTGCCATTCATATCACATAAAAGACATTAAACTTTCATATCAAGATGGGGGCCACATGATTGAACTTTAAACTGGCTTTCTCAGCTTGTCTACATAGCATATATAAATTAAGTTATCACTGTAGATAAAATGTGTATTTTCAATAAATAAATGGTTAAATAAATGTTACGAGACTTAATATCTGCACAATATGCTATTATATCCTGGTACCACGTAGTGTGTGTTTGCTCATGTCACTGTTCATGCAGTGTATCTGCCTTTGCTGCAGCTCATTTTTACCCAATAAAGCCAGACTGAATCTCACAGGATCAGATCTTTATCTGGGAAACGCTGACTGAAAATTGATTGAGTCTGACAGTCAGAGCATGAACCAAACGGCCAATTAAAGAAGTCGTTTAACTGATAATGACGACTGGCTTCGCTCGTACATTTTAAATTCAAAGTCAAGTTCAACTCCCAAAATTCAAAGTCAAGTTCAACTCCCTTACCGCCTGAAGAGTCTCCATAAGCAGTAAAGCATGGCTTCTTCATCACATTCAAACATAAAAACAAAGCAGACCAAAAAAAGACACAAAATGACTAAAAAAAAGACACAAAATGACCAAAAAACACACAAAATGACCAAAAAACACACAAAATGACCAAAAAACACACAAAATGAGAACACAGAATAACCAAAAAAACCCCACAGAAGACACAAAATGACCCAAAAAAAAGACACAAAATGACCCAAAAAAAAGACACAAAATAACTAAAAAAGACACAACAACAGAGACAAAATTACCAAAAGAAGACACAACAGACACAAAATTACCAAAAAAGACACAAAAATGACCCCAAAAAAGACACAACATAACTAAAAAAGACACAACAACAGACACAAAATTAACAAAAAAGACACAAAAAAGAAACAAAAAGACACAAATGACCAAAAAACACACAAAATGACTTACAAAGACACGAAAAGACATGAAAATGATTTAAAAATGGACAAAATATCCCTATTAGACTCCAAAGAGTTAAAGTCACAAAGTGCAGGAGGTGGTATCAAGAACGTGCTGCATGCTTCTTCTGATGTTACCACTAGGTGGCGCCAAATAAGTTTAGTCTTTAGTAGCTATGTAGAATAGTATATGAACTACATATAATTGTCCGGATATGAACCCTTAGGGCCATTTAGGCCTTCAGAAAAGGCTATCAACATTTACATTTTAACTTTTTTTCCTTTACATCAGAAGACTTTGAAAAGATTTGGAAAAGACTCCTGGAAAACTATCAGCTCACATCTAAAGACAAGTGTTTAGAGTATTTAGTCTCAGACTGAGATTTTAGAGATTAAGACTACAACTAGATTATTTTAGCATTTTTTTCCCATCATGCTATTAGTAAAAACTTACAAAATGGAGGAGAAGCAGCTTTTGGCTCAAGCTGCTCTAGTGCAGTAGTTCTCAACCTTTTTGAGTCACAACCCCCAATTTAACATGCATGTTGTCCGAGACCCCCGCTCACTGAACAGGATCTCACAGTTGAGATCATACAAACTCAAGTTGATACGACGAATATTGGACAAATAATGAAGCAGACAACAACTAAGACATCTCTCTGACCAAAATTACCAAAAAATGACATGAACTTAAGCAAAAAAGGACTCAAATTGATCACAAAATGACAAAAATGACCACAAAAAGACACAAATTGACCAAAAAAGACACAAAATGACCAAAAAAAAAGACACAAAATGGCCCTTAAAAGAAACAAAATGACCAAAAAAAGACATAAAATGACAAAAAAAAGACATAAAAAGACAAAAAAAAGGAAACAAAATGACCAAAAAGACTAAAACACATGAACACTTAAACACAGTGGAGACAGAGCTGACTTCCAAAATGATTTGGCGACCCCCAGAAATCATCTCGCGACCCCAATTGGGGTATAATAGTATCTTTAACCCTCTGGAGTCCATCTTTTTATTGAAAATACACTTTTTTTTTTTGTTTGTTTTTTTACAGTAATAACTTTTTTTTTTACAGTAATAACTTTATTTATGTATGATATGTAGCTGAGAAAGCCAGTTGAAAGTTCAATCATAGGAGCTTTCACAGTGTGCCATTTATGTTTCTAGACCATTTTTAAATTGTGAATTTTCTTTCTTCAATAAAAACCATTACTTTTTTAAATTTACATGCAAATAGACTGTTTTGTAGTTTTATTTTTTTTTTCCTGCTGTTTTTGTGTGTATAAATGGTAAAAAAAAGTAAAAAAAAAATGGTAAATTTCCATAGACCCCAGTGTATTTTGTTTGTAGTTTCGGTTCCTGGCAGCTTTGTTAATTCAAATAAAATGAAAAATCTGACTGAAAGCCAAGTTTGTGTGGAGAAAAAGGAGCCATGCATGTGATGTAAGAACAGACAGAAATTAATGCATAGGAAGTTGACAAATTTGAACCAAAATCTCCTGGACTTCAGAGGTTTAAACAGGACAATTAGATAGATTTACGGAGCATATTTTTAACACTTCCCAGAGAAACCACCATGTTTTTTTTTTTTACCAGTTTGCAAATCTGGGGAAAAGCTATGACACCCCAGTGACAAAGATGTTTACTCATCACCATAAATCAATTTTAATTCCTGACACAAAGGAGAAAGCATGCCAAGCATTTATGAGTTCAAGGCGGATCTACTGACCTGCCAAAGTCTAACCTGGTAACCAGCTGTACCTTTGGTCCACACCCACTGACTCACCTGTTCCTGTGACCTTCTAGCCTCCTTCTGGAGAAGAAGGAGGCAATAAACAAACCATAACAACAAACCATGACTCAGACTAAAAGTGCACTCATAGGCAAGGCAAGTTTATTTGTATAGCACAATTCAACACAAGGTCATTCAAAGTGCTTTACATAAACATTAAAAACAGCAAGACACAATTGAAAACGGTAAAAACAGTCAATTAAAACAGGGAAATGGAAATAAAACTACAAATAAGATAAAATGGAGCTCATGGAGCGAAGACCTACACCAAGGCTATGCCCTATCTCGCAATGTTACTACTGAAACTGAAAAATCACTTCTGTATCTGCCCTGTGATTGAAATCATCTCTAAAATGTATTTGGCTCCTCCTTGGCCAATGCTACACCCTAAACGACTAAACGTTAAAGTTTTGCAAAGACGTTTGCTATTATGACTGATATTACGCTTTGTGTTATTGCACATTTTAGTCCAACCAAACCTAATACCCCGTCCCTAGTCATACCTTGTTTCATCTATTTAAATCTAAATGGAATTGTAATTTACAAAATTAACATCATGCTGTATTAAAGAAGGCTCGAAATTAGTGATTGGGACAAAAAAATCGTGATGAGAATGTTTGTTTTGGACACAAAATGATTTTAAAAAGACACAAAATTACCAAAATAAGACACAACATTACCCAAAAAAAAGACACAAAATTACATTACATAACATTTCCACTTCTTCCGGTAACAGCAACACGGCAGATAATAAACGGTCCGGTAGCAGCTGCCTTTCTTTTTGTTAACCTCGTCATAGAAACAAGTGAAACAAAGCTCTAATACTGTATTAAAGAAGACTTGAAATTTGTGATTAGGACCAAAAAATCATGATGAGAATGTTTCCTGAGGTAATAAATCAAGTGAGAAGTCGGGTCATTTTCCTATTGACTTACATAGAAATGACTTTTTTTTGCAACCAGTGGAGGCGCCCCCTGCTGGCCACTAGAAATAATGCTTCTTGGGAACAACACAGTTAATATAGCTTTGTCTATTTTACACTCTCCAGCTCTCCGTTCCCTTAGCGGTGGGGAGACTTCCTGTGGTGAATTATTGTAGTATTAATTAGTATAAATGTAGTATCTGCCCTGTGATTGATATCAACTCTAAAATGTATTTGGTTCTTCCTTGGTCAATGCTACATCATTTGACCAAGTTTCATGAAAACTGGGCTCGAAGTTTTTCTGTAATACTGTCAACCAACAGACAAAAAACACTCATAACCAACCTTTAAGTTGATAATAGAAAGAAATAATTTCGTTTTTCTGGGGTTTTCTTGGGAATTGAAATTATATATTAATTTAAGAGCTGATATCTAGCCATTTTCCATGGTTTTCTTGTTAATGATTTTGGTTATTATCTCGTATGAGCTATTTCTGTTGTACCAGGCATTAAAATGAACAAGAAATTGAGGAAAACAATGGTGGTCTAATCTTTTTTTTCCATGACTGTATATGAAAAGTTATGTTTCAGATTTCCTTGATATTAATCCTCACCATTACATCAGCAGGATTGAAACACGTTTTTTTTTTAATCACCAAAAATAAGCTATTTTAGAGAGAAACACTTGAATGGATCATAGGTTACAAAAGTTTCAGTTCGAAAAAGTAACCAAAACAAAGCTTAAAATTGGGATATTTCTGTTACTGTGAAGCCAATTGAGGCAATTGTGGCAATTCAAGCCTCAACTTTAGATAACCTCTGAGTGAATAACATTTAAACCTTCCACACTACTGGTCAAACCACAGAGCTAAGACATTGTACATTGTGTAATTTGCCCTTGCAAAAAGTGAGTTTGTACCGAGTCCTTGTAGTGGAGCGGCTAAGTCCTCATTTTTGGCAGAATCGTTCAGTTTATGATACAAGCGTGAAAATTGGCATGAACACTCTCCATGGGTCACTTAACAAGAAAATTGTCTGAGACATTTGAAATTTTAAGATGGCGGCCATTTTTCAAGATGGCTGACACCTAAGTGGAGCAGTTAAGTGATAAAATGATTTATTTGGTGATACAAGCATACAAATTGGCATGAGCAGTCTCTGTTGGTCACTTGACAATAACCCACCCACAGTTACTTGAAATTCCAAGATGGCGGCCATTTTTCAAGATGGCAGACACCTTAGTGGAGCAATTGAATGATATAATGGTTTATTTGGTGATACAAGCATAAAATTGGCATGAGCAGTCTCCATGGATCACTTAACAAGAAAATTGTCCGAGACATTTGACTTTTTTTTTTTGGAGCTTAAAATTTCAAATGTCTCGGACAATTTTCTTGTCAAGTGACCCATGGAGAATGTTCATGCCAATTTTCATGCTTGTATCATAAACTGAACGATTATATAACTTAGCAACTCCACTATTGCCAGCTTCAGGCAGGTATGCTGTGACGCAGGTCCATGTACTGTTCTCTTCTATAAAACCTCCCCAACATAAGCTTCAAATTACTTCCCTCATTATACCAGATGTGAAAGTGGTCGTGACTTTTCTTCCTCTGCTGGTTGAATGACCTTCCCTCCTCAGCCTGTGAACAGCAGGGTCTCTTTCTGTCTCGACTGCAGGGCTGAAAACCCATCTATTTGAGAAAAGCCTCACGTTATTCTCTCCCCGATGAGTCATACCCCCTCGCCCATAACCGTCCTCGTGGGTTTGCTCTAATAAGCTCTTATCATGAAAAAGAATAATCCTTTCTACCTCTCTTCTTGGCTGTTATTGCTCTTTTTCCTTGTCCTGGTGCCGCTCTTTGTCATGATCACTCAAGGGTCAAAGCAATAACGTCAGGTCAATAAGGCTCTTCGACCTGTTCACCTCTTGCTGTTTGTTGCTTGTAGCAGTGAAGGAATTGGATTTAATTCTACTGTTGCCTTCACTGTGCCAAATATTTGAAATTCTGGAGTAGCAGGGCTCCTCACAGTTTGCTGCTGTCTTTCAGAGAAGACATGAAAAAAAAACGGCTTGGTTTGACAGACACCAATGACTTTCAACTCTGTGCAAAGAAATTGAATTACAAACTTTGGTAACACTTTATTTGACGTGGTATGCATAAGATTGACATGACATCTGTCATTAACTCTATGGAATCTACTACTATCGACTAGTAGTAGTAATCGACTATTTTGTCCATTTTTGAAAACCTTTTCATGTCTTTTTCTGGTCTTTTTTGGTCATTTTGTGTCTGTTTTTGTGTCTTTTTTTAGTTATTTTTTGGTCATATTGTGTTTTTTATTTGGTCATTTTGTGTCTTCTTTCTAGTCATTTTGTGTCTTTTTTTGTAATGTTGTGTCTTTTTTGGTCATTTGTGTCTTTTTTCTAGTCATTTTGTGTCTTTTTGTGTCTTTTTTTGACGTCATGAAGAAGTCGTGCTCTGGTGCTTTCGTGGACTCCAGAGGGTTAAGGTAATACAACCTGATAATGTAATAACTTCCTGATAATGTAATAAAGTGCATTTCCCAATAATGTAATACATTTTTTACCAATATTGTAGTAAAGTATAACATTAATGGGAGGTTATTACATTATCAGGTTAGCCTTCATTTCGCAAGCCCTGATAATGTAATAATTCCCCAATATTGTAATAATTTAACAGCAGACCACCCATTACTTGGGTTCAAGTGGTGAAACTGTGTAGGCAACTCTAGCTCAAGAGCTCTAGCGCCACCAAATCTACCTCTTGGTATACCAAATCTACCTCTTGGTATAAATAAAGTATCAAATAAAAAAAAACAGGTCAAAGTTGAATGTTTATTAACTTTTGACCCGTTCATCCATTTTTCACAAACGAGGTATCCATGACACACGAATGCATTCAACAGCTTCTTGAAATCTAAAGGTGCTTGGTGTTATACTTTATTACATGAACTGAAATCAAATGGGTTAATAAACATCCAAAGCTCACCTCTGGGATGTCTTTGTTTCTCAACAATGACTTTATTTGTGGAAATGATTGGTAGTTGTAGTAGTACATCTGTTTATTTGTGGAAATGATTGGTAGTTGTAGTAGTACATCTGTTTATTTCTGTCACTGGGTCATTGTAGCTTCCCATAAAAGGAAAGGCTGGCAAGTTCGCATAAGCCTCGTTCAGAAGCAAACAACATTAATGATTTGGGTTAAACTGTTGGCTGTGACCTTACTCCAAATAAATTTTTCATTTAGTGGTACCAGCTGCTCACAAGCATTGAACTACTGACCATCTTGCAATAGCGTTACACCATTTGTGAAGTCAAATCAATCCAGGGGCGTAAAGCACTACTTCCTATTCTAATACTTTCAGTGATGTTGCTTGGACTACACCCATTTTTAAAATACACACCTGTAAAGTTCCATGACTGCAAAGTTGTCACACGCATGCGTTTACATGCACAGTTTAATCGAGCTATGCTTAAAAATCGATATTTGCGTCTACATTACATTACATGTCATTTAGCAGACGATTTTGTCCAAAGCGACTTACAATAAGTGCATTCAACCTGAAGGTACTAGACATAGACCACAGGAATCAAGTAAGTACATAACTTTAAGAGCTAACTGTCATCGCTACAGGAGTGCTATATGTTAAAGAAGAAAAGAATAGAAAAGAAGAAGAAGAAGAGCAATTTTTTTTTTTTTTCAGACCTGCCATGAGGGAGTTGCAGTAGTCCAGGCGTGAGATGACCAGCGCCTGGACCAGGACCTGAGCTGCCTTCTGAGTGAGAAACAGGCGGATTCTCCTGATGTTATGCAGCAAGAATCTGCAAGATCTGGTGGTGGCGGTGATGTTTGTGGAGAGGGACAGTTGATTGTCAAGAGTCACGCCAAGGTTCTTGGCGGTTTCTGTGGAGACAACCAGTGTGTTCTGGACAGTGATGTGGAGGTCAGTGGTGGGGGAGCCCTTCCCTGGGAGGTAGAGTAGCTAGTCTAATCAGACTTCTGTCCTTGTCCCAGTTTACATGCAACTGAGAAAATCGAATAACTGACGGGAACGTGTCCTCCTCCTCAACACTCGTGGCGATATGTGTCATTTCAGTGGGTTAATATGGCGCCCTTTCCAGTTGACCTCAGTTCGAGACTTTGTGCCGTCGCTACTGACTGGCTAATGTGCGACCGGCTAATGCGAGACCGTCTAATTATCTGGGTGTCCTAATCGGAGTTGGAGAACTCCGACATCAGTACGACTAACACCTTTACATTCACTTCAGTTGTCCAGTTATAGTCAGATTAAGGGAATAATTTGTTCTGAAACTTCGTGAAATTTGAGACTGAAACTTCTTACAAACTTGTCTTGCTTAACTTTGTGCTTACATGGTTAATTACACAGAAATGCATCCCTCCTCAAGTCTAAACCCCAAACAGGCCTTTCAACAACTGAGGACTGGCTGAAATGTCCTCACTCTGTTGGTTAAACACTTCCCATCCTCACAATAGGAAGTACAAGAACACATTTACACACAAACAGGGTTACATGGTGAGAAAAATACCAGCCACATGCTGTTACAGCTGGAAATATCACTTGTTGAAGAAGCTAAGCAGGGTTGAACCTAATTACAGCCAGCAGGGGAGAGGCCGAAATGGCATTTTCAAAATATTTTAGTGCCAAATTGGATTGGATTTAAATAATCTAATTCAGTTGATTTGGTATAGTGATTTTTTTTCGGCTCTGGCGGTCGGCCCAGCAGGGTATGCCCCCGTAAAAAAAAACACTGTAGCTTGTGCCAGAAAAGTTGAAACAAACTCAACTTCTGGAGAAAAAAACAGTCCAACGTCATGCTGCAGTGGCCAATCACATGACCAGCAAGTTGGAGCGAGAGTACTGTAGCACAAGCACTTATCTCCAACTGCTCAGTCTAATAGCTGACTTCATGGATGCTCGTTGGAAAAATCTGTTGGGATTTTGATCACGTTTCCTTCAACAAGATCCAACACAAGGCACAGTCTCTTTTTTACCGGTGCTGTGAAATGAATGAAGCTGCATTAAAATGTGGTTGGAAATGTCAATAACACAAAAAACTCTGGTAGAAAGCAATAATTGTGAACTATACTTTAGTATAACTATGAGGTTGCAAAACATGTTTTTATGTGCAACATAAATTCATATATCTTCAAAATGTGTGAAAAGTGCTGATTTTGAGACGTTGCAGACACAAGACCACAACACATTATTGACTTGTGACTGCCATTGCTAAATCCTATGTCATGATCGCTGTTTAAAAAACTATGATTTTAGAGAAAATGGGTTAGGTTTAGCCACCACACCCACTTCCTTAAGGTTAGGAAGAAAGACAAGGGTTAGGCTTAAAAAATGACTATTTGCGACTTGTTTTTGATATCTGACTGCACAAGATTAGTGAAATGCAGTCACAGGCACAGTTTTAAACACCAGAATTGCCCATTACAAACACTTTGTAAATGCTGCACAACAGTTCCAAACCACTTCCTTCGGGTTAGGAAAAAAGAACAGGTTTCCAACAACGGGACACAAACTCCAGGTTGAAAGAGTCGAGGTTTGACCCATCTGCCACACACACCAAAGGCGACTTACTTGGCTTTTTTTATTATGTTGCATCGTCACTAGAGGTAGATCGATATTTCGGCCGGACGATATTTCGGCCGGCCGATATATCGGGCCAATATTTGTGTTTTTTACTTGTATTGGCATGGGCAAAGAGTCATGATTATTTGGCTAACATTAAAGTTTTGCAAAGAAGTTTGCTATTATGACAGATATTACCCTTTGTGTTATTGCACGTTTTAGTCCAACCAAATCTAATACCCCGTCCCTAGTCATACCTTGTTTTAGAGGTAGACCGATATATCGACCAATATTTGCGTTTTTTACTTGTATCGGCATCGGCCATTACATGCGTGCGTACGCCGATCAATTAGCCCATTTCACTGAGCCAACACCAGGCAAGGCTCGGTGCAACATCTGCCATTCTCTGGTGAGCTGCTGCTGATACCGGAAAAAATAAAAACACATCAAATATGTGGATCATCTGAGGCGCCACCACCTCCAGGCCTAGAACAACATACACATTGTTGCTATCCAATTGTTAATATGTCTTGTTTTTTTATTAATAAAAGTTTATTTTTTTGTTTAAATTGAGACTTGTGTAACATTTGTTATCATTATGTCATTTTTATCATGTAAATGGAGGGAGAAAAGGCAATATCGGCTTCAAGAATCGGCCCAAAAAAAATCGGCAGCACATATCGGGGATCGGTTAAGACTGATGTCAAAATAATCGGTATCGGCAATCGGCATTAAAAAACCCGTATCAGTCGACCACTAATCATCACAGATAAAAGTTTTGTGGAATACCTACGAAATCCGGTGCATGACTTTTAAAAGGAACCAGTCCTTCGTGGTCTGAATGCACCCATATTTCAACTGAAACCTAAATTAAACAGTAGTACTTCTAGACTTAATTTAAAAAACAAATCTTGACTCTTCAACAGCTCAGAGTCCAAGTTGGAACTGGACACTCGAGAACACACACATACACACTTCCTCCATGTGTCTCAGCTACAGATTAGGAGCTGCCACTGTGAGTCTGCAGGCTAGAGGAAGAATATTAACAATGGGCCCGACTCCCTCTGCATGGTGCAAACAGCAGAGCATGACTCATCCAAATGGAGCTCATAGTGGTGAGTGGGCTGCAAACAGTTTGGAGCAAAACACCCCTTAACATCTTAACTCGTCTGGGGTGAAAACACACACATGCAGACGTCACACATCCATTGTTCCATGATCTCCCAGCGGGCCAATGGATGCAACACTTCTCAAAGCCACCATGTCCTCGGCCCATGATCCTCTTTGATTGTTGCCAATCCAGGGTCTTAACCCGACCACCGATCCCTTTCATTCCCATTCCCCGCCTGTCACCTCGGCTCCACTCAGCTCTAATTTACCATTCCCATCCAGGTTTGATCAAACTAATCAGGTCAGCGGTTCTGCTTCCTCACTTCCTAGTCGTCTTGGCTGTCCCAATTGGTCAAACAGAGCGGAACTGGTAGAGTCAAGGGGAAGGTTGAGGGTAATTCATTCATCAGGAAATTAGATGCAGGGAACACAAACCACACACAAGGAGCTGGATAAAAACATACACTGTAAACAATTGTCTTGTAAATTAACAGTAAAATACAGGCAGCAAGGTTGCCACGTTTTCTACTGTTAATTTTACAGTTCCTCTACTGTTATTTACTTTACAGGATGTTACTGTGATAAAACCACATACTGAATCACAGTAAAATCCTGCATTTCATTGATTTTTACAGTAGACTAAAACACAGTGCTGTAGCTAGTTGCAATATTGTTGCAGTATACAATGCAGTCAGTTTTGTAAATAGAGCATATTACTGTCTGAAAGCCAATTACTATGAATTAAGTGCTGTCTAGTATCTCAAAATAATGACTTAGTATCCAAAAATTACTTAATATCTCAAAATAATGGCTTAATATGTAAAAAAAAAAAAAAAAAACAGACTAAGTATGTCAAAAATATGATTTAATATATCAAAATAATGACTTAATTTCAAAGTAATGACTTGGTACATCAAAATTACTTAATATATCAAAATGAATGACTTAATATCTCAAAATTATGACTTAAAATCTCAAAGTAATGACTTGGTATACCAAAGAAATTACTTAATATCTCAAAATAATGATCGTTATACAATGCAGTCATTTTTTGTAAATAGAGCCTATTACTGTCTGAAAGCCAGTTACTATGAATTAAGTGCTGTCTTCACTGTAACGTCAGTAATTTTAATATATCATATACTGAATGAGTTAGTTAAGTAAAATACAGCCATTAAAAATGTATACAAGAAGAACCTTAGAAAATATCATATATCATATATTTTATGGGAAACGGCAAGCTACCTACAAATATTTCCCAGAATGCATTGCTTTCTACAGTATAATACCTTTTTAATGGAAAACAGTATGTTACTGTCATAATTTGGCTGTTTTCTTACAGCAATCTGTTACAGTGTATTTAGTTTGCAGAGACCACATACGCTCACGGTTTCCAAATTGCCTGAGCCATGACAAAGCGTTTTCAAGGTGAAGCATTTGTTTAAATTATTTTTATTTCATCAGGGAAGTGGGTTGTTTGTCTTTTTCTCCTTCATTGACTTTTGGAACATGAGAGAAAGAGGCAGACAGACAGAGAGAGAGAAAAAACGCCCTTGCAAAGTCTCAGTGTTAAGTATAAACCAATTAGTTCTGCAAGAGTTGGTGACGGCCCAAATATCATCGGCTGTTTATGCCACAGTTGTAAATCAATTATTCAATCAGGTCATACTTTGTCATTGGCACTAAGCTTCCCTCTGGCAGGATCACGGGCAGGTTGTGACAAAGACGCAGGCAGAATGGACTAACAGACAAATGTCACAGATATTTATACTGTGGAAATGTTCCGGTAGTTGTCCTCCCAATGTTAATTTTTCCAAACCCTTATTTCTATTATTGCTAGAATCCACGTGTCAACTGTGCAGATGCTTTGAATACTAAACTTGCTACATTTATGCTTAACCCTCTGGAGTCCATCTATTTATTGAAAATACACATGTTTTATTTACAGTAATAACTTTATTTATATATGATATTTAGACAAGCTGAGAAAGCCAGTTGAAAGTTCAATCATAGGAGATTTAACAGTGTGTCATTTATGTTTCTAGACCATTTTTAAAATGTGAATTTTCTACATTTTCTATTTATTTTTTTCTACAATGAAAACTATTACTATTTTTAGTGTGTATAAATGTTAAATAATAAAATAAAAATGGTACATTTCCATAGACACTTTCGTCTTTTGTTTGTATTTTCAGTTTCTGGCAGCTTTATACTTTGTGAATTAAAATAAAATGAAAAATCTGACTGATAGCCAAGTTTGTGTGGAGAAAAAGGAGCCATGCATGTGATGTAAGGACAGACTGAAAGATGCTAAACAGACAGAAATTAATGCATAGGAAGTTGACAAATTTGAACCAAAATCTCCTGGACTTTAGAGGTTTAAAACTCAAATACGACTGCAAGCATTTAATTGTTACATGACTATTTTAATAAATGCATGCAGTTCCATGTATTTTTTTAGTAAGTAAATGTGTTGTATGTTATTATAATGACATTGACATTTTGTATTTCCATGAAATGCTGCCGATTGCAAAGTGTACATGAAAAAACATTATTCAGCTTTGAGATAATGACCTGCGTAAAATTACAAATAAATTCAGTTCTGAATATCATAATTGGAATTACAAGGATAACATTTAACTGACCTCCAACTCTGGCATTGAGTGGGTAAAAGAAAGAAGATTGCTTCAGTTATAAAGTCTCTGTGGTCAAATGCTGCATACTTATTTTGAAGGTAAATGAGCAGTTCAATCTGATTTACACTGGAACATTGCTTCCTGTGTAAATGAGGCTTATTTGTGAGCCGACAGGTGTAACTCGCTGTCTGTTAAAATATCAATATTCCGACTACTTACCAGAGTAAATCAGATATCACTTTTGGTTGTAACCCATCTTTGTGTTTCGCTATTGTGATCAAAGTGACGTGCATTAACTTTGGTTATGTCCCTTTGTCTTAAAGTGGAGAATACTGTATGTAATAAATAATTCACTTTTATTAATAATTTAATTAGATTCAATCAATTTCCTGTGTTATCTACTGGCTACAATGCTGCTGAAAATAATGACAACCAAGGTGTTGACGCTTCACATTTATGACATCATTTGACAGGGTTTGATTTGAGTAAAAGTTTTACAACTGGGTGAAGTTTTGTTACCAATTTTAAGCTTTTTGTTTTTTTGTTATGATGCTAATGAGGGTAGCCATTCGTCCGGCTTTTAAATGCCCTGTCTGGCTACAGGCGCAGCCTAAAGCCGGACACTCATTTGTCCTCCTTTTGAAAAAATAACAAAAAAGGTCCGCCTTTTGACACGTTACCTTGTGAGTTTAATACTTATTGGCTAAAAATGTGTGTCAAAAAAGCTGTGTCAAAATAAGTAATTTCATTGGTTACATTTTCCTGTCTTGACCTATCAACACATGGCTTATTTCAATATTCAAATGAGCCATGACAGTTGATTCGCCACAACACGTGCTCGCAGTTGCTACCACCAGGCTGGCAATCAAGCTCTCAGACTGAAAGTCTGAAAATGCCAAAGCAAAAGTCCTCCTCTAGCCCAAAATGGGCAAGAGAACATGGGTTTGTTACAAGAAGTAAGAGGGAGTTTCATTTTTTTTGTACATTATGTTGAAGTGATGTAGATGTGAGCAGCAAAGGCAAAGCAGCTATCGAGAGACATGCTAGCACTGACTAGCATCGAGCTAATCAGAGTAGAACTCTCTTAAAAAAGGATCATACCAAACAAATATCTGCTTGCTTGTCCCTGTGTGTGCAAAGTGTCCTCCTTTATCCTACCTGGTCTCACAGGACTCCGTGAAAGAGCCACAGATTTGCTTAACTCAAAATTTGTGGAATAGCAACGGAATCAGTCAAATTTCCGTGAAACTGACACGGATTTCGCTACAATGCAAGTTAATGACAGTCATATCCTGTGGCTATTCCAACATACAAAGTGATTATGTACATTCACTGAGTGAATATTTAGAAAATAAAACATATATTTCTCGCTAGAAATGTGATCAAAATCCTTTTTTATGCAGAAACTAAGTTAAAATCTTGATTTTTTTCACTAAAAATGAGAGAACTGTCAGGACCTTGGAAGTCACGTGACTTGGACACAAACCAATAGGAAAAATTATCCATGGAATAACCATGGGATATGACTGTCATTAACTTGCATTGTAGCGAAATCCGTGTCAGTTTCACGGATTTTGAGTTAAGCGAATCCGTGGCTATTTCACGGATTCCTGTGAGACCAGGTTCCCTTTATGATGTGAAGGAAATGGCCACCGTAATGCTAATGCAAGCCAGTAGTAGCCATCAGCTAGATTAAAAACCATACAGATGCTACTGATTAAATCATCCTGTTGTATAAAGCCATCATATGTGGCGCTTTCAAAATTAAGTCTGTAATACACATTGTCAGAGATTTTTTGGAAGTTGTAGAACCTTTTTGCCATCTTTCGTTCAGACTCCAGTCTGTTCATACTGAAATGTACTTTTGGCGCTCTGCTCTCCTTTACTGTTAGAAAACTATTTTGAGGACCTTAGAGACCAAAGAAGCGAGTATGACACACGATTTATATTGTTTTTTGGTTGAACTATTCCTTTAATATTGCAGTAAATTAGCCCAAATATGTAGTTTAAGTAAAATGTATGCAAACAACAAAAAAGCACCCATAAGCAGAGATGAGCATTACAAGGGTGAGTGGTGTATTGGTTTTTTTAAGGCTCATTATCATCAGTTTCCCCATTTCATGCAGTATTTATTCCCTCTACTGATCAAAACAATCTGGAAGTAATGGATCTGAAACTTTCAAGCGAGCCATCTGCTGTCTATCATCACAACCATTTAAATTCACTCAAAGAGCACTGATAGACTTTTACCCGAAAACGGTAAAAAGGGTCTTGCAGCATACATTTTTTTTTCAGTTGGTTTTCCTGCACAGATTTCCCATTGCTGCAGCGCAGTGCTCTATGTTCAAGTCCTCACGGGATTCCCTGATTTTCCAATATTCTGATAAGCATCTTCACTCACTGAGTTTTTCCACACTAACACGGACAAAGAAAGGACACAGTCATGTGTGTTTATCCTGGGAAGGGTATCAAAAGAATCAAAAGCTCCCAGGATCCACTTTCCATCAAATAATCAACTTCTTAAGGACTCTGAAAGTGTGTGGTGTGTTCAGGGACTCTCCTGAGAGCTGCTGTTTGCTCGCAGTTAGGAACAATAAACAGCAGCTCCTAAGATATCAGTTACAACCTTGAATAGTGCCGGAAAGACAGCTTATACCGACATAATCAGCCGGAGCGAGACAGAACATCTTGTGCATCATCTAATTTAGCTCATATGCTGAACTACCCCTCCGGCTGCTTATCTTGAAGAAGGGTGCCAGCTAAAAATCAATGTTTATGTGACCACAAATCAGCAATCTGTAGAAATGACATTTTAATAGTACAGAACAGGACTTATCTGCTAAAGTTATCACTGCTGAACAACTACAGTGACACTGACATGACAGGCACATTAACTATCTATTGATGGAGTCTGAAGCTCTCTGCTGAATGTGTGCAGTTGGAGTTGTTTTTTTTTAAACAAAAAAAAGAACAGTGGATTACTTATTAGGAGCCACAATATGAAAACAAGACACTAAAACACAATTCTAGACCAGCTATTCTCAACCTTGGGGTCGGGACCCCAATTGGGGTCGCAAGATGATTTCTGGGGGTCACCAAATCATTTTGGAAGTCAGCTCTGTCTCCACTGTGTTAAAGTGTTCATGTGTTAATGTGTTCTAGTCTGGTCATTTGGTCTGTGATATTCTCAATAGCTTTAAATGATTCTTTGACCCAGAAAATGTAGATTTTGACACCAAGATTGACCTTCTAAGTGGCTTGGAAGACATATTGGTTCTCATAGACTTTATATGGCTGCCATCTCCGATTTGCAATCTCGATGAAGTGGCTCCCACCAAAAATTTAAACTTAAGGGGTTATAGAGAATGTGGAAAAAATGCTTTTGTGCGTCTTTTTTTTTTATCTAAGCAGCCTGACTATTACTATTAGGTTTAGGTTTAGGTTAGTGTGTGTCTGTGTGTGTGTGTGTGTGTGTGTGTGTGTGTGTGTGTATGAGTCTATTGAGCGTGTTCTTCAGGAAACCCCTTCTGAAGACACCATGCATTGGTGAAAACCTTTGAATTAAATTAACTTCACGAGCGTTCTCTCACCACAGCTTCTGATCCCCCACTGAGGTTATTTATTACCCACCGAGGCAGAAACACCAATACACACAAAGACTCAGGGAAATATTTGCATTCACACACTCTCATGCCACACACTTTACCCACCTGGCATTGCTTTGTAACAGATGGGTGACATCTATGAATGCCAGACTAAAATATGACAGCCAATATATCGCCGTGTGCACAAGCTAACAAATCCATTCACTTTGCTCTGCGCTTGTTCACTGTGACATCCACTCACTCACCATGTGTGTGATTCGCCAGCTGTCAATTTACTATTTCATGCTATTTCACTTTGCCGGGGATTCAAGTCTTTTTGGTGTGTTTATGTGTGTGTGTGTGTGTGTGTGTGTGTTCTTGTACTTCCTACATAGTGAGGACCACAACACGTTTTTAACCAACAGAGTGAGGAGATTTTTGAAAAGTGAGGACATTTCGGCCGGTCCTCACTTCTTTAAAGGTTTTTTTTTTTTTTTTAGATTTCAGACTTTGTTTTAAGGGTTAAAGGTTACATGATGATGATAATTAACTGAAACTGTATTGTGTGGTTACAAAACTAACTAAAATTATCGTGAAAATGTTTGTCAACTTTTTTCATACATAATGAAGATGGAGAAGACAAAGGAAATAAAGGCAAAATTTACTGTGACCTCTTTTAATCTCCCAGCCAACAAATACCCCATTACAAAAAACTAACACTAATAAAAACTAAACTAAAACTAAAGCATTTCAAAAAAAATAAATACTAAACTAAAACTAGCAAACTCACTCTAAAAACTAATTAAAACTAACTGAATTTGAAAACAAAAATTCACAACAAAATTAAAACTAAAACTAATGAAAAATCCAAAACTATTATAACCTTGCAAGGGAATTCACTGTTCCAATGAGGGTCCTCACAAAGATAGAAGTACAAGAATGTGTGTGTGTGTGTGTGTGTCAGCAAATCACACAATCACACAGGAAGGACACATTTGCAGTAGATTAAATTATGTTACTAATTTGAAGCAAGTAATTTAAAGTAATGGAACACATGTGCTGACACTAAGTGCTGAATGTAAAAAAGCTACTGTTCTAAAGAGGAAACACATAAAAGACAGCCTGAGAGAGTAAAATAGTTACCCACAGGGGAAAAGAAAATATGTCTTTATTTCTGTAAGTGTTTTCAAATGATGTTTAACCCTCTGGAGTCTCCAAAAGCTCCAAATCCAGACTTCTTCATGACATCCAGACTAGAAAACAAAGCAGCGTGGAGCCCTACTGTAAATTTACCTCTAAAGTTCTGGCTGTAAACTCCATGAGGCCAGTTTCAGTTTGATGATGATATACCAAGTAAAACTGGAGACAAGCTCAAATATATTTAGTATAAAATGATAGAACTGGATGTAGCCCTCTTATATATTATATTCTACACCTTTGTTCACATTTGCTACATCTAAAATTCTTTATTGAGCATTATAGTGTTTTGGAAAAATAAAAAGATTCTAAATCACATTTTATGTTGGACTAAAGGACTAAAAAAAGACGCAAAATGACAAAAAAAGGACAACAAAAGACACAAAAAGATGCAAAAAGACTAAAAAAAGACACAAAATGACCAAAAAAGACACAAAATAGGCAGTTCTCTATAAGTGCTGATTCATGGATGAGGAGAAGTTGTGATAAAACACAATATTAGTATGTGGAGAAAGAGGTCCCAACACAGCTTCAGAGCAAAACACAAATCAGAAATAGAGAAAGACTGATGTAACTGTAGGCAGTTGTCTAAAGCTGTGCGTCATGGTTACGGAGAACAAATGATTAAAAAAAACAATAGTAGTATGTAGAGACAGAGGTCCCAAAAACGGCTTAAGAGCAATACACCAATTAGAAATTCAGAGAAACTGATGTAATTGTAGGCAGTTGTCTAAAACTGTGTGTCACGATTAAGGAGAACAGATTATTTAAATAAAAAAAAAACAATAGTAGTATGTAGAGACAGAGGTCCCAAAAAACAGCTTAATCGCAGTACATCAATCAGAGATAAGCAGTAATGTTTTATCTATATTGACTGACAGCACAGATAGTCACTCCCAGAAACAAGCACTTCATTCATGGTTTTGGATTTTTTTTAATTTAACTTGGCACATCATCTATATATCCTTTGGAAGCATGTGTCATAGCATTTACCTTGATATGAGGCCTCTCAGATATCCCCTTCCAGCAAAGAGTTATTAAGCAAGTTGTAGTCCCCAAATTCCTATGCAAGCACTGCTTACTAGCCCACAAATTCATAAACTTATTGGAAGGCCTGCAAATATTACAATTCCTGCATTAAAAAAAGTAAATAAACAAAGTTAACACAGCTGTATTAATTAGAAACAGTTGCCAGGTATGTATGTCTAACATAGATTAACATGGAAATACTGAAATTTACATCTGAGTGATGATCATGTAGCAGAAAATAAATCAGCTGCAGCCATAAAAGCTTGGCCCGAATAAAGTTAGTAATTATGGTGTAGGTGTATTCACTCGAGAGAACAACAGGTAAAATGTTGTGTTGAGTCACACAATTATTTCTATTACGGACATAAAACAACCAAAGCTGTTTGATTCATTATTGCTGTAAAATAAACAAAGGGACCTTAACTTGTAATTACTGAAGCATTGTTTATTGACAGTGTGACATCTGCAAAAAGACAATCACGTCCCAGAAATGCAAAAATCCCAACTGTGACGCTCCCCTGCAGCCCTCAGAGGAAATTATAATTATTTTATTGTTCCCTACAAACTCTGTTTCTCTCTGCGGTTTCATTCAGCTTTCTTGATTGATTTCACTCAAACTATTTGATTGAACTTTGTTCTACAGTACATTGATTTGATGAGAAAGTCGTGAGATTGTTCTTTTCTCTTGTACACTCTTTTTGATTCAATATTGTCTTTGATTTCTTGCTTTTAATGAACGTCACTTGTGCCTGAAAAACGAAACGCCAAAACTTTGATTTCTCTGCACAAACACACATACAGTTGTTCTTATAATTCTACCTGAATAGATATTTGATCAGGTTGATGTTGGGCGCAGCTTGAAGTTACACTGATGCAAAAACAGCAAGTATGACACAGAAACAATGATGCATAAGGAGAGGAAGGTCATGAATATTATTAATATCAAATCTACAAATCACAATTTGTCATTAAATTGTCTTTTAACCCTCTGAACCCCAAGCTGCTTCAGTGTTTTTTTTGCTCTTTTTACATTTTACTCACTGTGTCCTTGTATTTCACAGCAAAAAAAACAAACAAGTCCTGCAGCTCTATGGAATCAGTACACGTTTTTTTTATCTTGATCAAATTGAATTTCCAAGTGACATTATTATTGGAGAAAAAAAATTGGTGTCAACATGTTATACATATTGAACTATTTACACTTTTACAACCTCTACGTACAACCTCTCCTGTCCTCAATCATGTTTTCAGTGTCTCTGAGGAGCCGAATTTTATGTTTTTAACAGGATCTAGTTATTACAAACGGGTTATTTCTTCTTTTAAATGAGACATGTAGCATAAAGAGATTTTGACATAAATATCACAATTAAATAAAAATAGTTATTCTCAGGGGAAGAGAGGATATGTCTTCATTTCTGTAAGCATTGTCAAATAACGTTTAACATTTTTGACTCCATCAATTAGCTTGAATAAAAGGGTAGAAGGTTCATGTCTTCAAGTAATTTCCTGCAAAAGGAAATCTGTGTTTATATATTTATGTCTTATTTATGCAGCATGTTCAGTGATTTATCTCATTGTGATTTTTAAAAGACAAAAATTTGACCCACATTTTTGGCCTCACCGACTCTCCTGTTAGTTTTCCTGTATTTGTTTCGGTGGAACAAATAAAACTTTACCATTTCTGTCGTCCTTTTATATCTTTGTTTTTGTTCCATTGAAGTGTCCTGATAAACCATGACACTGTGCACAATATGAGGACACTGAAACTGAGACATCAATAATAATATAATATACAAATGTGCTTCAAAGACAAAAACAGACTGTTTAACAGATTGTTTATTTTTGTGATGTTTTAAATGAGACATGTAGCATGAAGTGATTTTGACAGAAATATCACAATTTTAAGCTTTGTTTTGTTTTGTTTTTTTGGATGGAAACTTTCATAACCTATGATCTGTTCGAGGAATGTTGGAAAGTTAAACTTCCGATAATAGTGCTGATTTTTACAGTTTCTATCGACAATAAACGGTGTATTTTTGGTAATATTTTAAAGAAAACATAAATTTCGATCCCGCCGGCAGGACACTAAAAAAAAGAATCTTGTGCTTCTCTGCTCTGACATGCCAACAAGGAAATGTTAAAAGGGCATATTGTACTTTAAAGTTCTCCTGCTCTAAAAGGTTAAAGAAAACAACATTGACATGTCGGGCAACAAAAGCAAAGAAGAAATTGACCAACGAACACCACAGTGCTCGTCTGCTGTATCCACAAGGACACACACACACACACACACACACACTCATGAGTGCGCAGTGTGGCTTATAACAGCTGTGGGTTATTAAGAGATAAGCAGAGTGAGGTCAACAACCACTGCAAGCTTTGACACAGATGCAACACACACACACACACACACACACACACACACACACACACACAGTCACGGCTTGCAAACAGTGCTGTACTCTCTCAGGTCAGCAAAAGAGGTCAGGAGAGGTAACGCCTGGCAGGTGGTTGGGATGTTGGGATGTGTGTGTGTGTGTGTGTGTGAGAGTGTGTGTCTGTGTATGTGTGTGTGTGTGTGTGTGTGTGTGTGTCTGTGTGTGTGTGTGTGTGTCTGTGTGTGCGTTTTTCGAATACGTTTTGCATAATGTCTGGAGGCGTACAATCTTTCTTTTGCATTTTCTTGAGCTGCACAGGTGTGTGTGTTCCTCTGTGAATTTATATAAGACACCAGAGTTTTTCTCAATATTTTCACTGTGTGTGTGTGTGTGTGTGTGTGTGTGTGTGTGTGTGTGTGTGTGTGTGTTGTTTGCATAATGTTGCATAATGAGGGACTAAGAGTGTGTGCATGTCTCTGTGAATGAAAATTCATTCCTCCTGGTGAATTTTTCTGACATGCAGGGTGTGTGTGTGTGTGTGTGTGTGTGTGTGTGTGTGTGTGTGTGTGTGTGTGTGTGTGTTATTTAAAGAAAGGATTAGACCCACCAGAGACTCAACACCTGATTAATGCAGAGAGATGGATTGAACAGGGGATCTGAGCCATTGGGTTTAAACACACACACACACACACACAAAGAAAATTGCTATTAAATACAAAAATAACCCCCTTACGCAACACTCAGACAGAGTCGATGTGGAGAAAAGTTCACAGCTCTGATGTCTGTCTCTATTGACATTTGACAGACAAACAGGGAGATGCTGAGTGACAAATGACACA
This sequence comes from Centropristis striata, assembly GCF_030273125.1. Lineage (NCBI taxonomy): Eukaryota > Metazoa > Chordata > Actinopteri > Perciformes > Serranidae > Centropristis > Centropristis striata. The sequence continues at coordinate 16,651,269 of NC_081533.1, forward strand.
AAAACATCAAGTGAGAAAGTAAGACAACAATAAAACACACAAAATATAACAACAGGAAGTCAGCGAGGCAGTCAGTCAGTCAGCAGCAGCAACAAAGACTTCCTAAGAGAGGGGGAGAAGTTTTAAGCATCCAGATTTGGGCTCACACCGAAGCTGGGAGAAGTTTTCTAAAGATTGTTTGACGTCATCGAATTGACTCCCGATTCTCCGTCGTCTCCCCCACAGAGCAGCGTTGTTGTTGTTGTCAACTCTCGTCAGATCAGAAGGAAAGTCAGAGTCACAAATAAACAAGCTGCATGACAACGCAGGAATGGAAAAGAGATAAAGAGAGAGAAAAAGGCCAAAACTGATGGACTGAGCAGAGAGAAGCTTCTGCAGCCGAGGCCGGTCGCTACGGTAACTTTTTGTTGGACGACATATTCTCCCAGAAATAACTGTTATAAACTATATTATTATCATTTTAAGACCAATTTAATGCCACTGATATTATGATAATATAATTGGATTATAATAGAAGTACCCCCCTGCTAAGAGCAATGACCTTTCAATCTTGAGAATATTTGGAAATTACGATTGCAATGTGAACATATATTATTTATTGTTTTTATTTATTTTTTTATTGTTATTATCATTGTTATTGTTATTATTATTATTATTATTATAATTAATAATAATAATAATAATAATAAATTGTCACATAATTGTTAATAATAATAATAATAACAATAATAATAATAATAATAATAATAATAATATCCTATATAATAATAAATAAAAAAATACACACAAAATTACAAAAAACACAAATAAAAAACACAAATAAAAAATATAAAAAACATACATAAAAACAAACAAGAAACACACAGAAAAATCAAACACAAAAACAGTAAACACAAAAGATTGCATTAAAAATGTTGAAACACACACTGCAAAATTTTAAAAATCTCTGCAAAAAAAAACAAAAATCATGTTACTACACTTGACTTGGACTCCAGAGGGTCAAAATGTAACTTTTCTATACATTTTTTGTCCATAAATAACAAAAAAAATTACCAAAATATCAAAAAGGCGATTAGTCTAAAAAACAACAACAACCCAACATATAAGATTTTCTTACAGGCTTCAAAGTGTAAGCTCCAGCTTCTAACGCCTACCACTATTAAGTTACATAACTTATTTGGCTTCTGAAATTAATAAAAATTAATATTTTAATTTACCACACTGATGTTATTAATAATGCTATTTTTATCATACATCCCACTGAAGAGCAAACTTAAAACCTTTAAGCTTTTCAGTGAAGTGTTCGCCTTTAAAAATATGATACAAATAGCAATCTGGAAACTTTATAAAGTGTGAATAAGTGCGTTCACAGTTCAGTTCCTGATGAGTCAGATGGAACAACATGATAAAAGTATCACTGAATCCCCTGTGTGGCTAATTTGTGGAGCTTTTTTTTTACAGCAACAAGCAGGCAGAACGGTCCTGAAAAAGATTATACAGAACATTATTAATTAGCCGTGAAAGGAGTACAATGTCAACGCACTCTGGTGTGTGTGTGTGTGTGTGTGTGTGTGTGTGGGTGTGTGTGTGTGTAGCTGCCATCCAAATGCTTCCCTGCTGCTATATCCATATTTGAGTCACAGAGCTGCAGAGAAAGAAAGAGAGTCATAATTGGTAGTGATCGCTGCAGCTTCTCCTATCACATCACAGCGTGCTCCCATGAATGAATTATGTTCTTCCGTGTGTGTGTGTGTGTGTGTGTGTTCTTGTACTTCCTACATAGTGAGGACCAGAAGGCATTTTAACCAACAGAGTGAGGACAATTTTGCAAAGTGAGGACATTTCAGCCGGTCCTCACTTCTTTAAAGGCTTTTTTTGAGATTCCAGACTTTGTTTTAAGGGTCAAAGGTTACATGATTATGATAATTAACTGAAACTGTATTGTGTGGTTACCAAACTAAATAAAATTATAGTGAAAATGTCCTTCGTTTTCGTCTTTGTCAACATTTTTCATACATAATGAAGATGGATCAGACAAAGGAAATAAAGGCAACATTTACTGTGACCTCTTTTAATCTCCCACCCAACAAATACCCCTTTACAAAAAACTAACACTAATAAAAACCAAACTAAAATTAAAGCATTTAAAAAAAAATAAATACTAAACTAAAACTAGCAAACTCACTCTAAAAACTAATTAAAACTAACTGAATTTGAAAACAAAAATTCACAACAAAACTAAAACTAAAACTAATGAAAAATCCAAAACTATTATAACCTTGCAAGGGAATTCACTGTTCCAATGAGGGTCCTCACAAAGATAGAAGCACAAGAATATATGTGTGTGTGTGTGTGTGTGTGTGTGTGTGTGTGTGTGTGTGTGTGCGTGTGTGTGTGTGTGTTGCAGAGAGTTAGACACAGAAAGAGAGAAATTTTAAAAATCTGCCCACAGAAGTAAAGCCAATATTTGATATTTGCCGTTGCATGCTCTGAATTAAATGTTAAATCGGGACGACTTCAGCTTCGTTTAACACGCCATTAAGTGATGCAAGTGCACACACACATTTACACACTTGCACAGGTCTCCGAGACGCGCCGTGTGCCGGCATGACTCACAGGAAACAGAAGCAAACAAACTTCGAAAACAACAGCAACCTCTGGTCACACACACATATCATTTGTTTTGTCATATTTATATCCTTTCTCTCTCACATTTCATCAAATCGCTTCACACAGTCGACTCCTCCACACACACACTTCAGTTTCTTCCTCTTCTGAGCCTGTACAGCCGGCATGAAGGCAAAAGGTTTCTGCGTTTGTACTACTAATCAGCATGAAATAGCTTGTTAGCTGCTAATCTGATTGCATTCTGCCTCAAAAGGCCAAAAAACAAATTGATCCAGAAATATCCTCCAACAAGGCCTCAGCTCTGCATGTTTAGTTTTCTTTTGTTTCAAATACCAGAAGCTTTTTTGAGCAGCTGTGAAGAAGAAGCTCTAGCGGGGACATAAAGGCGTGTGTGTGTGTCCGCTGCACGCACACACACACACACACACACACAAACACAGACACATAGGTGCAGGTGAGATTAAAGGTAGAAATGAGTGAAGGTTTGTTTCCACTGCTGATTCTATGAAACAATCATTGACAGTATTCTGGAGCAGGAGGAGGAGGAGGAGGAGGAGGAGGAGTAGAGGAGGAGAGGAGGAGGAGGAGGAGGAGGAAACACGCTGCTGAAGGTTTTACAGCGGGACATCATCCAGAATACTGTCAATGATTGTTTCATAGAATCAGCAGTGGAAACAAACCTTCCCTCATTTCTACCTTTAATCTCACCTGCGCAACTTGATGCTTGTTTTCTGTTTTCTCTGAAAAAGAAAACAACAAAATAACAACAAGGAAGGAGAAAGTGGATTCTAATGTATAAAATGTTTTCATCAAATAAAGTTTATCCAGCAGTGGAAATAAAAGCTTTAAGATGTGAGTCACTCAGACGCTGCAGGAGGGTTTCTACCTCATAATCACTTTAATGTTAATGTTTGACTATCTGACCTTTGACCCCTGACAACAGTTTTTATTGTCCAAACTGAGTATTCATGAATGATTCAGAAATGATAATATCAGATGTCAAAGACTGTCCCAATGTTCTGACAGAGGAGAGTTTTTCTAGAGAATGAGGTCAGTCGTGAGATAAAGTGAAGAGAAGCTGATAAGCATCAGTCAAACTAAAAGGCCTCAGCGTGATGACGCAAACGTGATGAAGTGTGTGTAAATAAAATTAGCTTTCCCCCCCAAGCAGATTTGCCACTTTATATCTCTTAAAATCTGCAACTTTTTTTTCTTGTAAAGTGGCAACTCTACGAGAAAAAAAAATGCAGATTTATGAGATTTGAAGTGGCAAATCTGCGTGAAAAAAGTCACAGATTTAAGAGGAAAAAAGTGGGGGGAAAAGCAAATTTTTTCTTTACCACTTTAAATCTCATAAATCTGTGCATTTTTTTCTCGTAGATTTGCCACTTCAATCGCATAAACTTTTTTCTCAAAATATTACCCCCCTCTACACATTCCACAGTCCACATTCTGGCTGTATGTAATATCCTCCAAAATTCTCTAGGGTTGAAATTTGGAATTTGCAAGTATTTCAATGAGTGCCGTATTAAGGGTTAAACACGCTGAATGCAGAGCTGGGACTGCATGAGAGGCTTTCATGGTCAAAGTGTTCCAGCAGCCTGCAGCAGCTGGTATCTTCTCACCTGCACACAGATCATATCGGGTCATCTGAGGCAAAACTAGAACACGTCACCCCAAACAGGATCCTTGGAGTATGGGGAGGATATAAGACTGGCAGACTGGACCTCTGCACCTTTGTGAAGACGTTTGAACTGAACAATGAGGGCTGTTGGTTTGCTGCTGCTGCTGCTGGTTCTGTGTGGGTCAGGAGCTCAGGGGGAGCTTCAGGAGACGGAGACCACAAAGACAACCACATCTGATATCTGGGCGGAGATGAGGGCTCTGAGAGACATGACGGAGCAGCTCCACGTGTACGTGGAGCTGCTGCAGAGAGAGAACTCAGGTACACACTGATTACTGTTCATGTTGTCTCTAAGTTTTCATGGATATTTACAGCAGTTTTCAGTGTATTTCTGAGGTAAAATGAGGGTCAAACTACTGTAAATAATGTGTTGTGCATGTTAACAGCGTGCTCTGCTCTGTAATTCACTGTCATTGCATCAACTCCAGACCTGCAGACCAGACTGAGCAGCAGTGAGAGTGAACTTCTCACCAGCAAGTCCAAGATCGAGACGCTGATGTCTTTGGAAACTCGACTGACTGCCACCGAGAGCAAAACAAGTCGCCTAGAAACAAAAAATACAGGTATTTCACTGACACCCACACCTTATCAATAGATCTCCATCATTGTTTCTCTGTTTCTGATTGAAGCATTGCTCTCAAACTACATCAGCACTTCTACTTAACCATGACTCAGCACTTTTAGACAAAACAGGGCGTAAGTCATGGGTCTCAAACTCAAGGCCCGTGGGCCAATTGCGGCCCTCGTGATGATATTTTGTGGCCCCCACCTTGATATGAAAGTTTAATGTGAGTTTTATATGAATGGCACTTTACCGTGTTGTTTGTGGAAGGTCCCTTTAATGACTTTTTTCGTAATTTTGTGTCTTTTTTTGGAATTTTTTTTCTTTTTCTTAAATAATTCTGTGTCTTTTTCAATAATTTTGTGTCTTTTTTCGAATAATTTTGTGTCTTTTTTCAGTAATTTTGTGTCTTTTTAAAATAATTTTGTGTCTTTTTTGGTACTTCTGTTGGTTTTTTTTTGGTCATTTTTTTAAGTAAGGAAGTTCAACGACTTACACTGACTTTTTTTCTGTTCTCAGAGACGAAGATCGCCTTTTACACAGGTCTGACTGATGACGGATATGTTGGACCGTTCAGCTCAGACACCACATTGACATACAGCAAAGTCTTCACCAACATCGGCAATGCTTACAATCCATCTACAGGTAATTTACTGCAGCTCACATCAACATGTTTACTCATGTTTATCTACATTTGTTACAGTTTTTCTTTTTCTGCTCTGTAGGTTCCTTCACAGCTCCAGTCAGAGGGGCCTACTACTTCCAGTTCACTATGTGTAATGTGCTGACAGGTCACATGGGTGTAAAGGTGTACAAGAACAACCAGAGGATCATGTTGAATCTAGAGATTAAGGAAGAGACAAGTTATGAATACATGACTAACTCTGTTATCTTGGAGCTGATGGCAGGAGATGAAATCCGCCTCGTTCTCCCATCAGGCTTTTCTCTCTTTGACGATTCACTGAACCAGAACACCTTCAGTGGCTCCCTCCTCTTCACACTGTGAGGATCCTTCAGCTGCTGTGTGACTCTTTATTGGCTACCCTGTGCTTTACTGCATGTACCAAATAATGAGATTCTGCATCTGACTTCTCTGTTGTGTCATCACATGAAAACAACATTGAAATAAATCTATGAAGCATTCAGAAAACGATGTTTAATCCCTCTGATTTACATCTGTTTGGTCATTTTGTGTCTTTTTTGGTCAATTTGTGTCTATTTCGATAATTTTGTGTAATTGTTGTGTGTGTGTGTGTGTGTGTGTGTGTGTGTGTGTTTGTGTGTGTGTGTGTGTGTTTGTGTGTGCTCACACACAAACACGCACACACACACACACACACATAAACACACACACACACACACAAACACGGACACACACACACACACACACAAACAAACACAGACACACACACATAAACACACACTCACACACACACACACACTCACACACAAACACAGACACACACACACACATGAACACACACACATAAACACACACTCACACACACACAGCCTGTTTCTCTCTCTCATTCACACACTCAGAGTCAACACTGCGCTCTGAATACAAGTGTTAGCCTGGGGGGATTATGAAAGGAGCCGCTGTTTGTACGGGTAAAGACGTTGTCGATATATTGACCAGACAAATGTACAAGCTGAGATAAATGAGCCAACAGCTGCAGCTGTGAATCTGTTACATTAACTCGAGTAGCAACAGCAGCGGAAGTTAAAAGCAGATAGTTTATGTGATGTGACACAGGAGAGCGAGAAAAGCTGAGAAAAAGAGATTTTCAAAAGTACTGTTTAAGAGGGAAAGTGCTGCAGTGTTGTATAATTTCAACACGTCTACTTTCAGTTTCAAGTGATGTTGTTTTTAGAAATAGTAGACCAGATGATGATAGATTTCCGCAGGTTCAAGCCCCCTCTTCAGCCAGTGAATACCTGTGGGGTGGACATGGAGGTGGTGCCAAGTTAAAAGTATCTAGGTGTATACCTGGATAATAAGTTGGGCTGGTCCCTAAACACAGACACTCTACAAAAAGGGGCTTTTTCTTCTTGAAGCTCAGATCTCTGGACATGTGTAGTAAGATGCTGCAGATGTTTTATCAGTCTGTGGTGGTAGTGTGTTTTTTTATGCTGCAGTCTGCTGGGGAGGCAGCATCACACACAGAGATGAAGGCGGTTGTAGTATATTTTATTTTACTTTTAGAAGTTCTGCTTTACTAAGAGAAGCCACAGTCTGACCTTTTGTTCAGAACAGAACTGTATTAACTGGTTGAAACCAGAATTTTGAACTTTAATATATGGGAGTTGTCAGACAGTGAAGGTGTTGGAATTTTTTAACATAAACAAGTATAGGTTGTATCCTTTTAAGGTTAAAAAGTAAACTTAGCAATGTGCTCATGCCCGGGAAAACGTGCCCATGTGTTGCGTATGGGCTGGAACATTCGAATTAAATGATCTTACACACAGAGAGAAAAGTCAGAGAGAACACCTGCATCATTGGAGGGACACCTTTTTTCACAAACACACACACACACACACACACACACACACACACACAAACAAACACAAACATACACACAAACACACACACAAACAAACACACACACACACACACAAACACACACACACACAAACAAACACAAACATACACACAAACAAACACACACACACACACACACACACACACACAAACACACACACACACAAACAAACACAAACATACACACAAACACACACACACACACACACGCACACAAACAAACACAAACATACACACAAACACATACACACACACACACACACACATACACACAAACAAACAAACACACACACACACACACACACACACATTATGATGACATAAGAAATCATGACTGTTTATGTCTTATATTACAGCAGTGTATTCTGATGTTTGATAATAAAGAAAACTAAAAGGAACTTCGACTTGGTCTTTAATCCTTTAAACTTTTCTCACTCAGAGAGGTAGTAAATTTACACCACACGGTTGGACAGACTGGTCTAAAGAGCTGGTTCTGTGGTTGGAGCCAGGTTGGACACACTGGAGGAGGTGGTGGAGAGATGACCTGTCAAGATGTTCCAGGCCATCTTGAAATACCTGGATCATCCACTACACAAAACCTTTATGGAGCAAAAAAACAGCGGCGGACGGCTCCTCTCTCTCTGTTGCAGGACGGAGAGATTCAAAAGATCCTTCTCTCCTACAGCCATCAGGCTGTCTCATTCTAACAGAGCTAACAGACTGAATTTCCCCTCAGGGATTAATAAAGTCATTTTGATTTGATTGATCTGATTGATCATATCCAGAGCAGAGACATAAGAGTGACACCAGTGAACTGAATGAAGGATTGGCAACATGACAACAGGAGGAAACTGAGCAATGGATTACAGGTTTATTCTGTCTGCCGAGGACGCCTAGTGGACAATAAAGGAACCGTCTCTATGCAGCCATCAAGGCCCTGTAAACTTTTTTCAGGGTGGACAGTTTGACTTTTCATAAAGTATTTCAGTGAGTTGGCCCAATGATAGGTTACCACATCTAGGTGACAATTTAAGATATTCATATTAGCCAGGGTACGGCTGGGCGACACAGCCAAAATCTTCTATCCTGATATAGGTAATTTCGTATTTCAATAACGATATACATCACGATATAGAATGTTTTCTGGTTATTTGGTGAATACATTGTCTATATGAAATAAACAACATGATAAAGCTTATTTGTTTATGTTGCATACTCAGAATGCAGGATGGTTTGCTCAAGCTTTGCCCCCACTTGCAAATATCAGAACGTAAAGCATAATCTAAATAATGAAAACCTTGTGGTAACTGAATTCAGCCACTGATTTTTGACATTGTGATACAAACATTATAGAAAAATATACACAATACAACAAGCATTTTTATATTGTTCAGGTGATATATAGTAATATTGCCCAGCCCTGGTGTTTGTTAGTATTAAATTAGACAGTGTAATTTAGTATCACAATATCTCAATTCTTACTGTATTTCTCTTGCAATCTGACTATATCCATCTATAAACTATAGACGATCACATGTTCAATGTAAAAAAAAAAATGAGTAGCCTATCTGAAATGAAGACCGTTCCTCCTAAAAGTCTAATACCATCGCTGTTGGTATGGTTCAGTGAAATCTCCCCCTTTTAGTATGTAAGTACTCATCTAAAACATGCAATTTACAACAGGTGAAAGATACTGGAAAAGCTTGAAAAATTACCTTGAAAGTCCTTGAAAAATGCTTAAATTTGACCACAGCTAAAGCGTACGAACCCTGTGAAAGAAGTGTTTCACATTAATATGAGTACAGTAGAATGTAAAAGTACATTTTTTTGGACACAGATGATTCATCTGTGAAAAGAACACATCTCCAAAGTGCCAAACACCATCGAAGGTGAGCCTTTGCTCGCCCAAGTCAGTCATGACAAGCACTCCAAGAGCCTCCCTGAGACAGAAATATTTTGGTTGTGCAAACCAACTGTTGGTGGCTGGACTTGGTTGGTTGATTTGGCAGATAAAGGAAGTCAGAGAACCGGTTGTGAGGCCAGTTAAATGTACCAACTAGTTCCAGAAACAGACAGTTCAAGGTAGTCAAAACAACAAAGAATTGGTGGGACATTTGTGGTACTGTTTCGCAAAACCAGTAGCCTTTTATTGTGACCAGCCCAAGGCAAGGATCATGCCATTTAATCAGCATCTTACTCATCATCTGATGTCAAAATCATGTTTGAGAAGAGATGAGAAGTTTTGTTTTGAAACAAAATTTTTAACTGGGCCATGTTGGTTTTGAAAAAACTGACTCTTCAGAATGAAACAGATCACTTTTCAGTTGCAAATCTTACTTAGATCTTTATTGTTTTTAATTACATACATTTACACCGATTTTAACGACTTTTTGCTCAAACTTCGAGAGAAATAAGCCTATCGTCTGCATAGAAAAAGTCTCAGATTTTTTATTTCAACTTGGGAAATATATACTGCACACAGGGAGTAGTTTTTCATTTGAATGTGGTTGGAACTTGTTTAGATAGGAGTCCCCAAGAAGTAGTCTCACTAATATACCTTTCTGTTTGTGTTTTTTTAGTTATTCTCACACTATGATAAAAGAGTGGGCGGTCTTGGCTCATTGTTCAGTGTCTCTAGACATTCATATTCAGCTTTTTCCCCAAAATACCTCCTGTTGTCTTGCACTTTGTTTGAACCTTATTACGTGATGTGATTTGCTCCACCTGCTCAGCTTCACTTGAGAACAGCCAGTTCTGTACCCCAAACCGAGCCACAAATATTTTTGCAAAAGCTCCAAAAATTAATGCTTTTATAATTTCCTCATTTTACTGAAGAGCAAAGAGATCATTTGCATTTGAAAAATGACTCAATCAAGATGATGCTGTTCCGAGTGAAAGTAGAGGGAGAGAATATGGAAATTGGTAGTGGATGTGATTCATCAGCACCGGAGGCTGATGTCTGCATAAGGTACAGACTATTCAGACACCAAGAAATGTATGTGTTAAAAACTTGGCTGCATGCTCGGCTCTGATGACGATAGTATGGTGGATGCTTGGCCAAAAAGTTATAAGGGAATTCTGCTCTGCATCCCAATAAACAATTTCAATGGTTGTCTTGACGTCTTTGTTACCGTGGGAAGCAAAGTAACCATTAAAAATCAGTGGAAAGGCATTTTCATGTGATCACTACTTGGAGGAAGAAGGGATGCTCAGCTTTAATATTTAATTATAGATGATGATAGTCCTAATTGCACTCGCTCATTTAAGCTCTTAGGTTGCACACTAATGACTAGTTTTAATTGCTAATCCTGCCACGTAATTATCTAGAATCTAAAAGACAAAAACGATGCATAGAATTTGAACTTATATGGTGAAAATGCTTTGAACAAAACGTCATAATGCTCACAATGCTGTTATAATGCTCATTAGCATGCTAAAATAGCACATATGTCATTATACACACATGTACGGTTCACGGTTGTAAAAAAAAGGCTGCAGTTTCTGAGAATTTATGCTACAGAATCACTGACCTAGGTTTAGAGCAAAAAAAACCCTGGTAAGGTGTTATAAAAGACAGTTTAAACAGTAAATAAATGTACAGAAATGTTGGCAGTGAAGTAGTTACAAGGGTGGCGTGAGCCAAAGAAGTTACATAAATTAATATGTGATTCACAAGCAATGAGTCATGGAAGTCGTTACTGAAGTTATGTAAACAAAATAAGCAAAGTTCAGCTGAGGCTGTTGGAAATGATAACTTCAGTATTGGACAACTTGAATGTCTATACTTTACATTTTTTTTGCAACCCATCCACTAGCTTTTGAGAAACAAAAACTTCAGAACCAACGTTCAGAAGATATTGTTGGCTACTAAAATGTTACAATTAACTTTGATACATTGAAAACTCACAGTTCTAAAATGCAAACTGCAGTGCACCATGGTAGTCAACTGTCAATCATAAGAAAGCCACACTTCAAAGCATACCCTGATTATAGTCTTTTTTTACTCTAATTGGGTCTTTATTTAACACGCTGTATTAAAAAAGACTTGAAATTAACAATTGGGACCAGAAACGTATTATGAGAATGTTTATCGAGGTATTAAGTCAAGTGGGAAGTAGGTAATTTTCTCATAGACTTCTATACAATCTAACTTCTTTTTTTGCAACCAGTGGAGTCGCCCCCTGCTGGCTGTAATCGGAAGGTTGGTTGCACAATATCACTTCTGAAAAAAAAATCTAACACAAGTAATGTTTTGAAAAATCACAACCGCAAACTTTTTCTGACTAATGGCTGAAAATGGGATATAATTAAAACGCCAAATGTCCCCAGCTTTGTGGCCGGCTTGATTAGTTTAAGTGGTGCACTGATGGGATTTTAAATTGTCTTTGAAAATGTAACCTGATTTTTTCACAGCAGTGTGTTTGGAAACACAAGCTGTGTGACAGCTTGGTGATTATAATTTCTGAGTCAGACTTGGCCATTAACCCGGCATGAGTCGTTATACTTCATCATGCGTCACCAGTCAAAGACTCTAAGCTTCATAAAAAATGCAGCTGGATGTTGAGTCGCAGGAACTGACCTTTGCTTCTGACGCTCTACTTACGACAGAAATAACTAATGAGAAAGTTAAATAAGAGAGAGAAAAGGATTTAGTTTTTGAAAGACTTACACAGCAAAGTCCAGTTCACTTTACATCCAACTCTCCCTCTCTCTCTCTCTCTCTCTCTCACACACACACACACACACACACACACACACACAGATTCTTGTACTTCTATCTTTGTGAGGACCCTCATTGGAACAGTGAATTCCCTATCAAAGTTAAAATAGTTTTGCGTTTTTCATTATTTTTGTTGTCAATTTTTGTTTTCAAATTCAGTTAGTTTTAATGAGTTTTTAGAATGAGTTTGCTAGTTTAGGTCAGTATTTTCTTTTAGTTAGTTTTGTAACCACAAAATACAGTTTCAGGTAATTATCATTATCATGTAACCTTTAACCCTTAAAACAAAGTCTGAAATCAAAAAAAAAAAAGAAGCCTTTAAAGAAGTGAGGACCGGCCGAAATGTCCTCACTTTGTAAAAATGTCCTCACTCTGTTGGTTAAAACGTGTTCTGGTCCTCACTATGTAGAAGTACAAGAACAAACACACACACACACACACACACAGGAGGAGACCTGCCCTGTTCGTTGCTCACCTCCAATCAATATTCCTCCCTCTGTCTCCGTCCATCTGATTGAGAGGGATGAGGAGGTTTCATGTGATTGCATCAGTTAATCAGCATCATTACAAGAGTCCGGCTGCTGCATATCAGCCACAATCAACCTCCCCCCACCTGTCAATCTATTCTTACCGTCAATTTACTGATACTTTTTTTTCCTCTCTCTTTTGAATTCAGCTTCCATGTCTTTGTACATTTTGGCACCATAAGACACCTTTAATTCCTCCTCTCTCGCCTCAAAAGATTGCCATTGATCCCGGTCCGGACAGCCTCAGCTAATTGCGACAATTTCCTCTCATCACACCTATTTTCTGTCAATAAAACTTTTAGACAAAGTTGAGACTTCTTATTGGACAACACACAAAACCAGTTGCTGGTTTTATCTTGATTGGGAAACTGCACTGCACAAATTTACTTAATTTTACAGGGGTTTTCTTGTTTTTTTTTTTGTTTTTTTTTGGGGGGGGGGGGGGGGGGGGGGGGGGGTTTACATTAAATGGAAAAATAAAAAAAATGTAAAAAACGGTAAAAAGTCTCGCAGCAAAAGTTGTTAAACACTTACCATCATAGTAAAGTAAAAAAAAAAAAAAAATTCACAAAACTTGATTTAACTCTTCTTAATGTGTTCCATGAAGCTGAGCTTCTGAGAAGTTTGTGCAAAAATTGGTAATTTTTTTTTTTGGGTAATTGGTAATTCTAATAAGTTATTTAATGAAATAATCATCTTTTTCGTTTTAGTTGTTTCATTGATAGTTGAACTGCATATAACAAAATAAAAGCCTTAACCCTTAATTCCTAGTTCTGTGAACTTAAAGTCATTGCTTTCTTTGCTGCCCTGAGATTTTTTTGCTGTCAAACAAATTGATGAAAGGTGACTTACTGACCGAAACAAAATGGTTAAAGTGGCCTCGCCTCGAAAATGACCTAAAAAATTCCAGACCTGAGTGACACTGACCTCACAAACAATATCAGAAGTATACAAATTGGATACTCATTAAATCTTTTAACTGTCATTAAGTCTTTAAACTTCACGTGAAAAGGTCTCGTGCTGCATGCACACGTGATTTATTCACCGAACACGTGAATCAGATTTTATAGATGTGCACGTCATAGCTTTACAAACCATGCCAGCCATCACAGCCACTTGTTCGGGCTACTGGAACAATAAAAATGTGACGCCTCAGGTGTTACTTTTAACTATAAGCTGAAGGTGCTCCGTGTTGTTGCTGCTTTTGGATAAAGATTGGTAGTATTGGTTTAAATAGTCTTCTGATTTTCATGATTCTTCATGATCTAAAAAACTGTGTTTAACAATTAACCTCCCATTAGTTTCATGTGCACAAGGGCATAAAACTTCATGCGGCTATTTCGCAACACCCTGATGCTTGTATGTCCATTTCTGAATTATTTTCATGTCTTTTCGTGTCTTTGTAAGTAAGTTTGTGTCTTTTTTGGTAATTTGTGTCTTTTTGTGTATTTTTGGTAATTTTGTGTCTGTTTTTTTCTCTTTTTTTAGTTATTTTGTGTCTTTTTTTTTGGTAATTTTGTGTCTTTTGTGGTCATTTTGTCTTTTTTGGTCATTTTGTGTCTTTTTTAGTCATCTTGTGTCTGTTGTGTCTTTTTTTAGTTATTTTGTATCTTTTTTTAAGTCATTTTGTGTCTTTTTTAGTCATGTTGTGTCTTTTTTTTGGTCATTTTGTGTCTTTTTTTAGTCCATTAGTCCAACATAAAATTTGATTTTTGAATCATTTTTTTACTTTCAAAACACGATCATGCTCAATAAAAAAAAAAAAAAAGAAATGTTGCAAATGTGGTAAATTTACAGTAGGGCTCCACGCTGCTTTGTTTTTACGTCTGGATATGATGAAGAAGTCATGCTTTGGCGCTTTTGGAGACTCCAGAGGGTTAATAGCAATGGGTGGATCTGTTATGCACACCATTATTAATTTCTTATTTTAGCAATGAGGTCCCTGCTGCGTGTAGACTAACAACTCACGCCTTTTTATCTGAACAATAGGTGCATACTTTATAGCGTGAGGTGCCAGAGAGCTGTCGGCTACCGCTGAAGAATGAAAAGCAAGTTCAGTGTTATGCAAATATGTCGAGAAAACAATTACCACACATACAGAGCGGGGCATGCAAAGTGGCGAATCAATGCTCAAAAAGCTGCAAAATAACCTAATGCATCATTAGTTCATCATATTTGGCAAAGGACAAGGTTTTGCTTGTGTTACATGCATGTCAGATATTTGACCTAATGCTCATTAAAGCTTTGCAAATCTTTTTAATTCGCTTTTAGTATCAGTGCAAGAGGGTGCAAACCACCATAAATATGGAAAATTATTTTTTAAATGCTGTCATCAATGCTGTTATCATGATAAAATAAAATATGAAAAATATAATTTAAAATGAGCATTAGCATCAGAATCAGAATAATTTGTATTGCCAAGTAGGTTTTCACATGCAAGGAATTTGCTATGGTGCGATTAGTGCAAAATATATATACAGATAAAGGAAACAAGGACTTCCTAGTCAAAATAACAGCAGCATAAATGGAAAATATTAAGAATAGAAAAAGTAAACATGCAATCAATATTAGTAGTAGAAACAATATGTACAAATATGGAGTCGTTTAGATGAGGGAAGGAGCTGTGCAAACAGGAATGTGCAGGTTAGATAAGATCATGACGAGCTTATTGAGTAACTTTTAATTAACCACATGAAAACAAAACATGATGCACTCGTTCCATATCTTGCATCTGCCTCTGTGCATATTGTAAAACCCTTTCTTATAAGAAGTTTAACCCTCTGGAGTCCATGAAAGCGCCGGAGAGAGATTTCTTCATGACGTCACAACGTAAAAACGGAGCAGCATGGAGTCCTGTCGTCCAATTTATTGCGTTAACCCTTTTTTTAGCAAAGGTTAAAAAAAAAAACACCTCGAAGTGTATTAACATGATTTTACTTGTAATTTAGCTTTGTGCATTTAGCATTTGTAATGCAATCTTTTGTGTTTGCTGGTTTTTTTTTGGGTTGTTTTTTTTTGTAATTTCTGTGTGTTTTTTTTATTTTTATTGTGTTTTTGGTGTATTTGTATGTGTTTTTTGTAATTTTGTGGGTGTTTTTGGTTTGTTTTTCATGTTTTATGTGTTACGTAAAAAAATTTGTGTTTATGTGTGTGTTCAATATGTTGATCCAGTAAGTCAAAATGAAAATAATAATCAGGTCATATAGGTGAGGTTGTGCTGAAAACAATGATACCAACTAGTCATGGTAAAGATTTTTAAGTGGTTTATATACAGGCAGAATGAAAAGGAGTCCAAAACCAACAAAAGAGCCCCAAACTCCAAAGGGTAAAGTATTGTGAATGCTTAGACTTCTAAGGATTAAACAGAAGTTCTCCTGTTGTAAGTTCCCCTCTCATTTGCCAGGGCAGAAATGAGCCCTGAGGAATAAGCTGCCAGCCTTTGCAGCTGCTTTTCACACAAAATAAAAATGAGTTTTCATTGATTTTTGCCGTGTCATATTGCGTGATGGAATGCCGGGCCCATCCTGACTGTTTACTGGTTGTGTGTGAAATATGTCTAGAACATATGTGGGTGTGTTTAGTTGGAGATGTGGAGGGAAACGCATCCTCATGCAACCAGTAATTAAGTGACATGATTCACCTGTTGCAAGGTAATTAGATAAATATTTTAAAGGCGTTATCATCGGCTGAATCCCCGTGAGTTTTACAGTCTGGTTTACGGAGATAATTGGGACCTTTGGTTTTCTTGGGAAATTTTGTTAAGGATCCAGATCCTACAGGGGATTTTCTTTCACAATTATAAGATATTTTAACCCTCTGGAGTCACCAAAAGCGCCTAAGCACAAAATGACATAAAAAGGACACAAAATGACTGAATAAAGACACAAAATGACCAAAAAAGACATAAAATAACAAGACAAAATGACCACAAAAAAAACACAGAAGAAGACACAAAATGACACAAAAAAAGACACAAAATAACTAAAAAAGACACAAAATGACCAAAAAAGACACAAAATGACTAAAAAATACACAAAATGACCAACATTTTTACGCTAAACACACAAGACACAAATAAAATAGAGTCCCACTAGAATAAAAACCAGAATTGGATGACAGGATCACACACAATCACAAGATCACATTTATGTTGGTTTTTCTTTGTTTCTTTTTGGTTCAAAATGTTGATCCAGTAAGTCAGAATAAAAAAATAAATTCTTATTAGGTCATATAGGTGAGGTTGTGCTGAAAAAACATATACCAACATGGCATTGAAACATTTTTTAAGTGGTATATACAGGCAGGATGAAAAGGATTCAAAAATGGACAAAATGGCCCAAGATCTCCGACCTAAACGACACATATTAGCATTGTTGTGGCGAGCTGTACCGAGCATTTAAAAAATAGCACACAAGTCATTATACATACACGCATGGTTCGCGGTTGTAAAAAAGGCTGCAGTTTCTGTAATTTTGGATACAAAACCAGGTTAAGGGCAAAAACCTTCTTGTTTAGGCGTTATAAAAACAGTTTAAACAGTAAATAAATGTATGTAAATGCCGGAAGTGAAGTAGTTACAACGGTTATGTGACTACTGACAGTTACGTTAAAAACGTAAGATACATTCAAAAATGCGAAACACGTCATTATGGCTTGTATTTCGCTGCCTGTACACAGGACCTGTATTCAGGTTTTTGAGGGGAAAACAGGCTGGAGCCACAGAAGTTGTTACGCAAGTTACGTAAACAACATAAGTTATGTAAATAATGTGAGTTACGTAAAAAAAAAAAAATGTAACACGTAAACTGTGAGCCACACGAAAGATATATGTTACAAAAGACATATGTGAGTTACGTAAAAAAATGTAATTCGCAAACCTAGACCCACGGAAATAACGTAGACAACGTGAGTTAAGTAAACAACGTGAATTAAGTAAACAACGCAAGTTATGTAAAAAAATATACATAAAATGCAAACCCAGACCCACCGAAATGACATAAACAACCTGAGTTAAATAAACAACATGAGTTACGTAAAAAATAAATAATTAATTCACAAACCCAGACCCACGGAAATTACGTAAACAACGTGAATTAAGTAAACGTGAGTTACGTTTAAAAAAATGTAATTCGCAAACCCAGACCCAAACAACGTGAGTTACGTAAAAATATATATATATTATACGCAAACCCAGACCCACCGAACTCACGTAAACAACGTGAGTTATATAAACAACATGAGTTACGTTAAAAGAAAATGTAATTCGCAAACCCAGACCCACGGAAATTATGTAAACAACTTGAGTTACGTAAAAAAAAAAAAACGTAATTGGCATCTCAGACCCACAGAAATAACGCAAACACCTGAGTTAAGTAAACAACTTGAGTTACGTTTAAAAAAATGGAATTCGCAAACCCAGACCCATGGACGTTACGTAAACAACGTGAGTTTTAAATTTTTAAAATTTAAAAAGCGTAAAAAAACGTGAGTTGTAAAAGGAAAAATGACTTTTGCTCATCTACGCTAGATAATGGGTTAATAAAGTTACAGTAGACTCCAAAGTCGCAAACACAAGATGCATTGCTCTTTACTTTGACAAGTCTGCACAGGCAGCACAGCAAAAACACATTTTACTTGTGTTTGGCAACAGCAGAATGGGTTACTGTCAGTCATGCAGCAAAGCACAGGTAATGAAAACAGCTCGGGCCAGAAGTTATCTAAAGAAAGAAAAAAATAAATAAGTTGGATAGCAGAGGGAAAAGCCGGGGTGACAGGGTGTTTTTCTGCTCCTCGGAAATGAACAAACTTGGATCATACAGTTTGTTTCTCACACAAAGAAAACATGAGTCATCCGGAGCTCTAAACCAGCATTTGAAAGTAAAATTAAAGTCTCACTAATAATGTGATTCTAGTCACAGTCACACCTACGAATTAAGTTCTGAATTAAACGTATTTAAAAGCTTGACTGATATGACTGATAACATGAAGTACTACTTAGCTTTTTGTGACATTTTGATTTATTTTCTATGTAAATGGTCAGTAAATTACAATAACATGCAGTACTAATTACTTTTTATTGTATTTTTAATGATTCTTTATTTAAATGGTCCGAAATTGATTAATACTGAACACACAATACTGAAATTTACTTATTTTATTTGTATTTATTCTTATTTTTTCATTTCTATAATTGATTGACAATGTTACATATTGTATGTTAAATAATGTGCAATAATATTAAATATTCTTTAATAAAGTTACTTGTTTAAAATAGTGTATCTGTGCAAAATCTAACAAAGGAATTCAGACTTTATTGTGTGACTTCATCCTCTGGTCATAACTCCACTATATCTTTATGTAGTAAATGTTTACAGCACTTTTAAATATCTGTTTAATATCAACAAAACCTGCGAATAAAATACACACTTTTTTGTGGGTTTTTTTCCCACACTGGATGCATTTTTTAAGAGGAGGCTCTGGGAGCTGATTTTGCATTTTGAAGTCAACGTATTTACAACAATTTATAAGATATAAGACCATAATGGTGGCTTCAGGGAGCAGAACCTCACAGAAAACACACCAACAAAACAAAACAGATTCTTTCCCCTTATGTGATATGAGCCAATGTGATGTGTGTGTTTGTGTATTGTAGCTCTACTTCTCTAATCTAAAAGGGCAAATATTTTACTTTTTGCTCCACTACTTTTATTTGATACCATAGACTGTATATAAATAATGGATGTAGTCACCGTGACGTCACCTGTTGGTTTGTGGACTGAGAGAAGTCGCTGCTAATTCATGTTAGCATTAACTGGGATGTTAGCTTTGGCTAGCAAAAAACAAAAACAAAACTTATCTGACCAGCGACTCCTTGGAGTGTCTGTTAGTCCAACCAAATGCTGAACAAGACATTTTTAAATAAATAAACTTTAAAGTCATTAAGTGAAAATACAGTGAAAGAGTCAAAGTTATGGGACCAAACCGCTAAACGTCCTTTTTAAATATCTACATAACGTTATATATAACTTTATTGACACGTTGCCGTGGATACGCATTGCTCTGCTTCTCTCCTGGTGACGGCTCGCCTTGTTAGTGACCTGTCAATCAAAGGTAGCCACGCCCCAAATCATATGATTCTTTATCTTCTATTTTCTTCTAAATGGGGCCATTATTAGAACTATTAACATCAGATTGTCTTGAAGATTTTTTACTAGCGATTGAGACCATAGTGTTGTCCTAAAAAAATTCTGAGGTTATAAATCAAGTGAGAAGTTTTCTCATTTTTCACTGAAATTAATGGACAGAAATGTTTTTGCAGCCAAACTTAGCGCCCCCTGCTGAATTTTTTTGGGTAGAATGCAACTTAAGGCACTTCCTGGTTTGCCTCCATGCTCAGACCAAGTATTGAATCATATAGATGGACATACTTTTCAGAGGTCAACATAGTTTTTAAAATTGGTCTTTTGTAATTTTACATTTTTTATTAAATGTAGACCATAATCATTTAATTATAATGATTATGGCCTACATTTAATTAAAAATGTAGAAATTAAATAAATAAAGACATGAAATGTTTCATTCTGTGTGTAATAGATCTATATAATGAGTTATTTCCACTTTTTGAATTGAATTACTGACATAAATAAACTTTTCTTTGATATTCTAATTTATCGATGCACCTGTGTGCCATGTGTCAAAATACCATTCTGGATTTGTTTGGTCAAGATCCTCACAAAAAACATTGTTTACATTTTTTTTAAATAAATAAATATGATAATTTCACTTTTATCAATCATATAGCAGCTGCAGAATCAATCAAAAATCATCACAATTAGATATTTTTCTGAATAATTCAGTCATTTTAAAAGTAAAGACATATAACTGGTTGTATATAAAAGGTATGAAAACATAAAGACATAATAAACCCAGTTGTGTCTGCTGCTGTGCCAACCATAATTATTATAATCTCATAAAAAGGGAATGTGGGGAATTCCAACCTGTTACTCAATATGACGCAACTGCATTCTTCTGTGTGTCGCTGCAGCCAAACAGTAAACAAGACAAACAGGTTTGACTTGTTGCTTTTCTCACGACTTCATGCCGAGCTAATTAGAACACGGGTATTATAGTATTGAAATTAGTCAAAAGAAAGTTACACATTGACCTGTCAAAAATTAGGTAATGAAACTACTTAATTACTACTACTTAACTACGTAATTACTTTATTTTTATTCTAATAAATGTGCAATTCCACATCATTTTGGAGTTTGTTTGTTTTTCTGGGCCAATAAACTGATGACGTTGACATAGGAGTCTATGGTAGATGGGCTCTTGATGATTATGCAGGGCAAAATTGCCCATAAATTAAATATTCAGATCAAGGTTCTGAATTTTGATTCTAAAAATCAAAAGATCTTTTTTTTTTATTTTACAAATTGAGTCTTTAAGCTTAATAATAAAATAAAATAATAATAAAAATAATAATAATCCCGCGACTTGATTGCAGATAAGCGATTAAGAATAATGAATGAAAGAATTAATTAATAATAATAATAAAATAATAATAATAATAATGGTCCAAGATGAAGTGAAATTGGACATTTGTTAGAAAAATAATAATCATATAATAATATTAACATAGTCATTCAGATTCAGATAATATTATAGAAAAAAACATTTCCATAGGAATCTTCCCAACACTGCAGATTTGCACGTGAAATAATATCTATAATCCTCATTTCTTTGTTGTGTGTGTTGCATTGTCTCCTTGCACGTCTTCTGAATATTGTTTGTGTATTACGGGAATCATTTTTAGTTGTTTCCCGTTGCAACGTTATCAATTGGCCTTGATAACTATAATTAATAGGTTTAGTTTTACGGTAACAGCACTATGCTGTAATTAGTGTGCAGGCTGCAAACAAACAGGCATGAAGTCAAACATGTTGCGCCTATGAAGGGGAAGTACCAATGATGAAGGTTACAGGAAAGTGGGGGTGGAGCTGTAGAAGGATCTGGCTATTTAATGGAGAGGGAAAAATGAAATCGACACAGCTGACATGGCTCTCTACCAGTTTCTGTGCACCTCGGCGGTGATGATCACTCTCTTATCCAAAGGTAGGAAAGACAATTTGATTTTCCTTTACAATATTGTTTTATTCTTAGAACACGGCTGATATTAAGGATAGCAAAAATTACTTTCCTGAAGTTTATGCAAGCTCACTTTGGTTGGTTGTTAGTCTACTGTAAAATTTTTCCATGTGTCACTTTGCAGTTCAGCGATGTTCCTCTTAATTACTTTTCTATATCAAAACTAATGCAGAAAACCCTCTTAACTGTGTCAAAACAGCTTGATTTTTATATATCATCTTTAATTTTCTCCCTTCAGATTACAGAGCAACTATTTAATCTACCAATGACAAAAACAAAATTACCGATTTAAAATTACCGAAAACATAATCAATTAGAGCCCTATGTGCTTGTAATCAGTTGATTTCATTCATTTGGAAAACCCTTTTTTGCCGGATACAGATTGGATCTAGGTGTGAATCAGCGTATCGGCCCCACGATATAATTTTATCCCGATACTTGAGTGACGAAACGATATTATTACGATTTTATCCAGATACTTGAGTCACGATGCAGTATAATTACGATGTTATCCCGATACTTGAGTCACGATACGATATTATTATGATTTTATCCTGATACTTGAGTCACAATACGATATTATTACGATTTTATTAAGATTTTATCCCGATGCTTGAGTCACGATACGGTAGTATTATGATTTTATCCCGATACTTGAGTCAGTTGAAACATGTACGGACGACAACAACTGCAGCGTTTTATCAAACTTTCAAAAACTTTAAGCTTCACTGCTCTGAATAGCTTCGATACGGCTTTGTCCGAGAAAGGACATCACATACCTGCGTCTTTAGCATGCGCAACTTTGCAGCGTTATTTCGACAACTTCCCGACATGACATCCTGACGCACATGGCACCTATAGATTCCTTAGATCTTCTAGTCTTATATGATACTGACGCTAAATATCGATACTTGGCGGCCATGGATCGATATTATTACGTCGCAAAATATCACGATACGATGCTGTATCGATTTCTTCCCCCACCTCTTATTGGATCCCATCTTTTCTACAATTGATTTTTCTTTGACAAATAAACATGGACAGCTATAATATTGGTACATTTATCTAAGTTATTCTTTTACCTGAAAGTGCAGCGTCAGTACAGAACTGAATAATTTTGAATCAGATTTTTCCATTAGCGTTCACATACAGCAGGGTATTATGAAAAGTCACATAAACAACAACAATAAGTTGCAACTAACCATTATTTATTATATTTATTATTTTCCTCTATCAATTGTTTTGTCAATAAAATGTCAGAAAATAGTGCTGGGTTTAATTTCCAAAGGAGGGGCTTTAAATGCTGTTTTATCTGACCAACAGGCCAAAACGTCGAAGTTGTTCAGTTTATTATTACAAATGACAAAGAAAAACATAAAAATATCGCATTTAATAAGCAAAAAAAACAGAACGGCAAGTGTTTGACTGTTTTGCTCAAAAAAACAAAAACCTAAAATGATTTAAATATGTTGCAGTTCTATTGTTTTAATAGTTCAAAAATGATTCACTGTCATTAAAAAGCTGCTTTCTTAACAACTAATTAACAATTAAAATGAAAAAAAATGAAATATATTTTTTGACTAGGTAATTCTGCATATAATAAAGTTTGCCATTAATCTGCACAATATTTTGCCAATTGATTCCATAATTTTATCATAAAGAAAATAGTGAAACAAGCCGTCTAATTTACCAGAGCGGTGACGGTAATCAATAATTAGCTCTACTGTGGTGATCTTTAAAAAGTCAGACTGCTTTTCTAAGACTGAGGGAGAGTCCAACAAGCTTTTAACCCTTTATGACGTAACATAGAACAAGTCCACCAGAGCAGATATTTTGATTTTTAAATGCTGTGTAAAGTGCCATTTTTTGGAGCATTTTAATATGCTATAAATCAATACAACCCTTACATCCCAAATTTTAATATATTTAATATTTAATATATATGGACTTGTGACCATACTAATGAAAAAAATTGCTTGAAAGTGAAACAACAACAAAAAACACAAAAAAATTAAAATAGTTTTTGGTTTTTACACATTTTTTTAAATACAGAAATGTCAAAAGTGTAAATGGCAAAAAAAGATGCAAAAAAATCCTTTTTTTCATCCTTTATCCTCATTCATAATTTATTTTGAGTGTGTTCATATTTAATTTTTATAAGCAATAACCAAAACGAAAATAAAATGCTCATTGAGCACAATTTGCAAAAACACAGCATGTATATCAAAATAAACTATTTACAGTTACTATTTATAGTGTAATAAGAGGTTGATAGTTTAGCTGGAAGCTCCAAAAAATGAAAGCAGTTTTTAAAACATTAACCAAATTTGCATTGCATGATTTTCCACTTTTGCTCTTAGTGTCCTCTGTGTCACAAGGTCGTTGTTTTTTATATTGTTCCTGAAAACAATTAGCAGTGATTTAATTCACAAAGCATGTCAAAGTAAACGCCCTGGCTATGACCAAAGTAAAGGTGTAGCTCTTGAGTCATGGTTAGGTGCAATAGTTTAAGTCTCTTCTCAAAAGATTCTTTTATCGGAGAGCCTTTCATGGTTTTACTTTAACTTTAACTTTCCTTGAACTGTCTTTTACTTGCTCAGACTGTTGTCATTTTCTTAGCAGACTGTTTTGTTATTTCTACACTAGAATTACTTTTATCTGTTGATTTTTATGTCTGTTATTAATTTGCATTTGTGAAGCACTTGTGGTTTGAAAAATTATACTATAGCACAACGAGACAGTCACCATTTCAAAAATATTAAATCTAGACCTTAAAATTAACTGGTGGGTTAAATATGACTTTTAATCAACCTGGGAAAATTTTGGAAGTGGGGATTTCTACCTTTATGTGACAGTTCGGCTGTGACTCTTAGTGGAATGTGCTCTTAAAGTTCATCATCTGCTTCACCCTGTCGAGGTTTGACTGACCGGTTTTTCTTTCTTGTTTTTTAGGATGTCATTCACAGAAACTAGGTAAGCATCCAGGAACAACATTACATTAAGTTCTTCTTTTGTTTCTTCCTGCTATAAACAATATATGTCAGTTACATGGAGGAGTTGTTTATACTTGTTTTTATTCTCTTCACTTCACTTCACAGCCGAATGCGGTCGTGCTTTCAGCAACAACAAAATCGTGGGAGGTCAAAATGCGTCTCCAGGAAGTTGGCCCTGGCAGGTGGTTTTGACCGCTAACAACATTAGCTTCTGTTCAGGGTCCCTGATTCACCACCGCTGGGTGATAACAGCTGCTCACTGCCTCACAGGGTAAGAGATTAATGTTGCATGTTTTTCTCTCATTATCTTTATGTTTCGTTTGTTTGAGACAAGCAATACACTTAATATTAGTGAGAGTCAAGCTCATCGATGCTTAGTATCTACCTGAAAACGAATGTGGTGGTGGTCTGTCTTGCATTGTGATCCAATCTCAGCCAAATTATTATTTGTAAATGCAATATAGTGACACTATATTTTTATAGGAATAGTTTTTATTTCCCTTATTGGTGGAGAATTATTGGTGGGAATTTTGTTTGAATTCCCTGTTTATTCCAGTTAATTCCCATAAATCCCTGTTAATTCCCATTAATTCCTGTTAATTCCCATTAGTTCCTGTTAATTCCCATAAATTCTTATTAATTCCTAAAAAATTCTGTTAATTCCCACAAATTCCTGTTTATTCCCATAAATTGCTGTCAATTCCCACAAATTTCTGTTAATTCCCATAAAGTCCTGTTGATTCCCACAAATTCCTGTTAATTCCCATAAATTCTTGTTAATTCCCATAGATTCCTATAAATTCCTGTTAATTTTCAATAAATTATTGTTAATTCCCATAATTTCTTTTGAATTCCCATAAATCCCTGTTCATTCCCATAAATTCCTGTTAATTACCATAAATTCATGTCAATTCCCATAAATTCTTATTAATTTCCATTAATTCCTGTTAATTCACATACATTATTGTTAATTCCCATAATTTCCTATTAATTCAGATAAATTCTTGTTATTTCTCATAAATTCTTGTTAATTTCCATGGAAAGTTTCCACCTTGAAAAATTCCCAGAATTTTGCAATCCCAGACACAGGTCACATGTTAATCATGTTAACAGATTCCCAAATTACCTTAAATTTACAAAAATTCTCCTTTCTTTGTCTTCCAGAGGGGACCTGGACACCACCGAGGTTGTTCTGGGCCGCCACAGCCAGTCAGGAACACACTTGAACGAAGAGACTCGGGGACTCGACAGGATCGAATGTCATCCTTCATACAGATTCCTGACCAACGACAATGACATTTGTCTCCTGAAGCTGTCGGCGCCGGTGACGTTTACGGAGTACATACAGCCGGTGTGTTTAGCATCGGCAGACAGCACCTTCCACGCCGGAGTCATGAGCTGGATCACTGGTTTTGGCTCCACCGACCCTGGTAAGATCACAGACTTTCACCACATTATGATGCAAACAGTTGTCTTGTCTTGAATATTAACCTTATATACCTAAATATCTCTGATTAGACACAGATTCTCCGGCCGACGTGCTGCAGGAGGTGGATGTCCCAATAGTGGGAAACAACCAGTGCAGATGTACGTATCCGCTAATCACAGACAACATGATCTGTGCCGGACACGAAGATGGAGGGAAGGACGCTTGTCTGGTAAACAAAACTCTGTGCTTTGTTATCTGATGTCTTGTTACTTAAATCCATAGTTTAATTGATTACTATACTAGAAATTCCACTTAGATCCATTGTTTACTTGTTTACTATACTATGAATTCAACATAAACCATTGTTTACTTGTTTACTATACTATGAATTCAACATAAACCATTGTTTACTTGTTTATTATACTACATATTTTACATAAATCATTGTTTACTATAAATTCAACATAAGTCTTTGTTTACTATACTAAAATTTCAACTTAAAATTATTGTTTACTTGTTTACTATACTATAAATTCAACATAATACCATTGTTTACTTGTTTAATATACTATAAATTCAACATAAATCTTTGTTTACTTGATTACTATACTATAAATTCAACCTCAAATCATTGTTTACTTGTTTACTATACTATACATTCAACCTCAAATCATTTTGAGTTCAGTTTATTTGTTTATTATTAATTCAACATAAATCATTGTTTAGTATACTATAAATTCAACGTAAGACCATTGTTTATTTGTTTACTACTAAAAATTCAACCACAAACCATTGTTTACTCGTTTACTATACTATAAATTCAACCAAAAACCATTGTTTACTCGTTTACTATATTATAAATTCAACATAAAACCATTGGTTATTTGTTTACTATACTATAAATTCAACCTAAAATCATTGTTTGAATGTTTACTATACTATAAATTCAACATAAATCATTGTTTACTTGTTTACAGTGCAATACATTCTAGAATTGAAACGGTTACATGTTCCAGCAGATTTTAACCCAAGGCTAGTGGAGGTTCAGGTTAACTCCTTGTTAACAATGCTATTGAACAGGTTGAAAAGCCCTAAAGACGTCAGGCTTTAACAGTTAGGGATTGAGGGATGATTCAGCAGGTTGGATACTTCAAAGACACATGCTCTGCTAAAACATACCTATGCTATGCTATGCTATGCTATGCTAATAACATTAATACATTTCTTTCTACAGGGAGACTCAGGGGGGCCTTTGGTGACCAAAAAGGGTTCTGCCTGGATCCTGAGTGGAATTGTGAGTTTTGGTAAAGGCTGTGCCGTGCCGATGATACCTGGAGGTTACACCCGTGTGTCCCGGTACCAGGAATGGATCAAGAGCATCACCGGCTACAGTACACCCGCCTTTGTTACCTACGTCTCCTCAGGAGAGGACAGTGATTTAACATATACCTGTTCAAAATCATTAGACAGCGAACCGATCGCAACCAACACAATTAAAACCACCACAACAACAACAACCACCACAACCCCAGCTACCACAACAACCACCACCAAAAAGAATAATAAAGAGGTTAAACCAAATAAAAAGGAAAAAAAGGAGCATCAAATTGCGATTAGGAGTGTAATAGACAGTGGTGAGAACTTGAACCATTTCTCACACTTCACCTCACTCTTTCTTCTAGCTGTTTCACTCTACGTGCTGGTTGGTGACACATAGCATGAAAAATGTGAAACTGTTAAAAGCCAATTTAAAGTATATTAGGTGTAATTCAGTGTGTGAGCACATCAAAGGTTAGTAAAGTTAGTTGCATATAAGACTGACGCTGTAGCTGTACATCTATTTAGCTAGCTAGCAGCAAGCTAAAGCACTCTCTCTCACACACACACATACACACACAGAATCCTAATGTCTGTATAAAGCAAGATTAACATACAACTTTGAATTATGTAGCTACACGAATATCACAACAGATTTACTTAAAAACACACATATAAACCAAATCATTAACCCTTCTAATGCACAACATGGGTCAAAAATAACCCCCATTCATTCCCCATGTTATTTCATGCTTGCTGTGTGTTTCGGTGCTCAATCTTTTGATATCAAATTGTTTTATGATTGAATATTCCAAGTATTCTTTAAATATCTTGTTTTTGATAACAACAGATCATTATTTCCATTTTGCCTCTCATACTTTATGAAGAAAAAAACATTTTTGTATTATTACATAGCTAACTACTTGGCTAAGTAGCTTGCTAAGCTTACTATTTAGCCAATAAGTTAGCTAAGTAGTTAGCTTAGCAAGCTACTTAGCCAAATACTTAGCTAAGAAGTTAGCTAAGTAGTTAGCTTAACAAGCTACTTAGCTAAAAAATGGATTTGGGTCATTTTTGACCCATGTTGTGCATTAGAAGGGTAGCGACTCAAAAAGGTATTTTATTCACAAATTAATAAAGGAAAGCATAAAAAAAAATAGGATGTATGATGATCAAAAACAAACTAATTGAGGAAAACCTGCAATACTGAATGATGAAAATAATTTATAACAAAGATATAGAACATAAAAACTCTGTCGGGTCACTTTAGACCCATGTTGTGCATCAAAGGGTTAGTTACAGGTCAAATCCTTTGACTAAAAAGGGGCATTACATTGAGAGTAGGAGCGTATTTGTCAGTGGTGAGAACTTGAACTATTTCTAACACTTCACCTCACTCTGTAGCTGTGTCACTCTATGCACTGGTTGGTGACACAAAACATGAAAAATGTGAAACTGTTAAAAGAAAAAATTAAAGTATATTAGGTGTAAATAAGTGTGTGAGCACATCAAAGGTTAGTAAAGTTACTAAACTGAGCCTTCTTTCAATGGAGAGAATATGAAAGTAAAACCACACAGCTGAACTATTGTTGTTGCAAACAACGAAAAGTCTTTAGGAAGGAATTATATTACAATAAAAGTATATTACGTTACATTGTAACAATGGGATTGCAAAAAGTTTGTAAAAAAATGTCTTGTAAAGAAATGTTTGTTTTGAAATTGTAATAAAAACATAAAATGCACATTTTTGGTTTAGGTTTTTTTTTTTTACTTCTTGGGGGCAGCAAGAATTTAAAGCAGCAGAAATAGAAAAATACATGAATACAAAGGATGCTAAATATATCTAATTTTGCCAAAATGTGAAGTACTACACAGAAAAAAATATTTTAGGGTAAAAAAAAACAAAAACCCCAAATGTCTTTTTTAATCCGTGTATCATTCGTTCTTTCGAATTTTCAAAAATCAAATAATGAAAAATTGACTGGTCATTTTGTTATTTGTTTTCAATTATAAAACAAAAAACTAAAAATGTATTGGCAATTGAAAATGGAAAGAACGAATGATACACAGATTTTTTTAATACAAAAACCCAAATGTCTTTTATACAAAGTGAACATTCTGTCATAAACTGTCTTTCTGTACCTGAAACAGTGGGAGCATTGGTTTGTTTTACTGCTCTGTCATTTCCCATAGAGGATTACTCATGCTCACACTCGCACACAAACACACACACACACACACACACACACACACACACACTCCTGTTAACCTGGCAGATAAGTACAACACATCTCCCCTGGCCTGCAGGATCAATCAGGTGAAAAATTACATGCACTGATTCCAAGTGTGTTTCAGCACTCATTAGGTGTGTTAATGTGTGTGTGCACATGCTGGCATTGGTGAATTTGTACTTCACGTTGTCCTTAAATGCCCTTCAAGGTCCACAAACCTCTGAAATGAAACCTAATTGCCCCAAATGCATCATATTTTTATATTCCCTCTCACTTTTTTTAACATTCATTTTCAAATATTCACACATGAATGTCCCCAGCAGGTACAGCGGATCATTTATGACGATCCTGCGCACTCCAATATGTTCTGGGTGGCTGGTCGGAAAACTAACTAGCAAACAGCCCGAAGCAACAGCCTCATTGTTATTCTGTGGCTGTGATGGTGTATTATTATTTTAGTCTCAGTGGTGTAAATTGTGTGTTTGTGTGTTTTTCTCACACAGAGCAACACAAAGATGACAAAAAAACAAATCTACCTCGAGGGCGAGGAACCCCCTCCTGAAAATAAAGCGGATTTCTTTCCCTGATGTAGAAGCACTTTGTTTCTTTGTGTCACTCCCTTTCGCCTCTTTCTGAGTGAGAAATATTCTTCATTTTCATTATACTGTTACCAGCCTTTTTCTATCAGTCCGAAGGCTTAAAAGAGAAGAAAAACTATCAATTTTTGTGCCCATAATCATTATTACTGAGTGCTTGTGTTTCTTACATAATAAATCTCATTTAATCTCTTTTGTAATGTGTACTTTATATAACATAATTTCTTCCAAAGGAGAAAGGAGAAAATTGTTCAAAGAAAGAATATGTACCTGCAATATATTTTCCACCATGTGACTCAGAGCTTGTTGAAGGTTTTCTTTTCATCATATTGGTGTTAAGAAGAGAAGAAGAAAAAAGTGACCCTGTAAGAAAGTCAGAGAAAGAGCTAATTAAGAGACAGAGCGCGGTGACTCTTTAATGACATTGAACAAAAACACATGGAAATGTGGCCGTTATTACGAAATGACAGTCAGACACTGTGTGTATGAGAGTTTTGTATCTGGTCTGTTGAGAATTTTTTCGCAAGTCTACTTTTTAAATGGAAATTTAGCGTATATGTCAGCACATAAAGACATTCTGTCTGTCCTACATTCACCACAGTGGAAAATAATTAACCTGTGCAGCAGCATTAAGATCCTTAAATACAGAATGTCAGGAGTAATGGCAGATGAAAAAATGAACCTTTAATGGAAGAAGTTCATAATAGAGAGAAGTGGTGCTTTAGAAAAAACTAAAGCTGTATGTGAAGTGGCAGAAAATCGTTGCAGCAGTTAATGCCTTTTTTTTTTAGAAACTCACACATTTAAAAAAAGAGAGATCACACTGGGAAAATGAGGCACATCAGAGCACATAAAGGCAGAAACACCAGTAAACACTGGCGGTTTTAAACAGGACTAAAACAGTCGTAAACATTGGCCTTAAACAGAGTTATAATACCAGTAACATTTGCCTTAAACGGGGCTAAAACAATTGTAAACATTGGCCTTAAATAGGGCTCAACACCAGTAAACATTGGCCTTCAACTGGGCTAAAACACAGGTAAACATTGGCCTTAAACAGAGTTATAATACCAGTAACATTTGCCTTAAACAGAGTTATAATACCAGTAAACATTGGCCTTGAACAGGGCTAAAACTCCAGTAAACATTGGCCTTAAACTGGGCTATAACACCAGTAAACATTGGCCTTAAACAGGGGTAAAACACCAGTAAACATTGGCCTTAAAGAGAGTTATAACACCAGTAAACATTTGCCTTAAACGGGGCTATAACACCAGTAAACATTGGTCTTAAACTGGGCTGAAACACGAGTAAACATTGGCCTTAAACGGGGCTGTAACACCAGTAAACATTGGCCTTAAACTGGGCTATAACACCAGTAAACATTGGCCTTAAACTGGGCTATAACACCAGTAAACATTGGCCTTAAACTGGGCTGAAACACCAGTAAACATTGGCCTAAAAGAGAGTTATAACACCAGTAAACATTTGCCTTAAACAGGGCTATAACACCAGTAAACATTGGCCTTAAACTGGGCTGAAACACGAGTAAACATTGGCCTTAAACTGGGCTGTAACACCAGTAAACATTGGCCTTAAATGGGGCTAAAACACCAGTAAACATTGGCCTTAAACTGGGCTGTAACACCAGTAAACAATGGCCTTAAATGGGGCTAAAACACCAGTAAACATTGGCCTTAAACTGGGCTGTAACACCAGTAAACATTGGCCTTAAATGGGGCTAAAACACCAGTAAACATTGGCCTTAAACTGGGCTGTAACACCAGTAAACAATGGCCTTAAATGGGGCTAAAACACCAGTAAACATTGGCCTTAAACTGGGCTATAACACCAGTAAACATTGGCCTTAAACGGGGCTAAAACACCAGTAAATATTGGCTTTAAACAGGGCTAAAAAGGCTATGAATACTGGACTAAATAGTGCTAAACACCAGTCAAAACTAAAATAATAACGGGGCTAAAACACCAGTTAATATCTGGCCAAAACAGGACAGAAACAAGTTATATTAATATATTATTAAAAAATAATAATATATTATTTAAAAAAAACCTGAATAAACCAACAGCAAATAATAGACAAAACAACAGTAAATATTGGACTAAACTGCCTTGAACTTTAAATGTGAATAATGGAGTCAACAGGGATAAATACCAGGCAACAATAAATATCAAACAGAATATATCACCAGCAAATAATGGACAAAGTCAGGGCTAAATCAATAATGAGGCTGAGCTAAAATAATTCAATATTCAGCCAACTACTTTAAAATATTGGTCAATATTAGAACAAACCAGTACTAAAACACCAGTGGATATTGGACAAAAGAAGAGACACCCATAATAAATAAAACCAGGGCTAAAACATAATCAAGTAAGAGCTAAAACACCAGTGAATATTGAACCAAACCAGGGCTAAAAATCAGTGAATAAGAGTCACAGCACCAGTAAGTATTGGCATAGTAACAGCCCCATTATCAGTGTAAAAACAGGACAAATTAGTTCCAATGACACATCACTTTAAAAAGAGAGCATTATAAACAGCAGCACACTGTGCAGCTTGTTGCTGCTCTGTCTCAGTGCTGACTCACTGTTATGTGTAATGACTCATGGTGAAGTTAAGATTCTGCCATTTGTTGCTGTTGAACCTCAACACCTCATCACTGTTACACAACCTAATGCCAAAGAGTCATCATCAATCTCTGTGGATGTCTTATCCTTACCTCGATGGAGTCTTGGACTATTTTGTCCATTTTTGAAAACATTTTCATGTCTATTTTGGTCATTTTGTGTCCGTTGTTGTGTCTTTTTTTAGTTATTTTGTGTCTTTTTTGGACATTTTGTGTCTGTTGTTGTGTCTTTTTTTAGTTATTCTGTGTCTTTTTTGTCATTTTGTGCCTTTTTGTGTCTTTTTTGGTCATTTTGTGTCTTTTTTTGGTCATTTTGTCTCTTTTTTTGTCATTTCGTGTCTTCTGTTTCTTTTTAGGTGATTTTGTGTCTTTTTTCTAGTCATTTTGTGTCTTCTTGTGTCTTTTTTGGTCATTTTGTGTCTTTTTTCTAGTCATTTTCTGTCTTTTTGCGTCTTTTTTGGACGTCATGAAGAAGTCATGCTCCGGCGCTTTCGTGGACTCCAGAGGGTTAAAGCACTATTAATGATGGCCCACATTTCCCATTGTGCCTATTGCTGAGCTTGGTTTTCAAAAGGCAAATGTTAGTTGTTTTTTGTTGGTTTGTTATATATCTGTTTACAACATGTTAGTTTGGTTATTGTCATTTTTGTGTGAAATGTGTGTTCAAAATTAAGCTCAATTAAGGCCTAAAAAGTGACATTTAACAAAGACACATGGACATTTGGCCAATATTACTAAATGACAGTTAGACTGTGTGAATGAGAGCTTTGTACCTGATCTGTAGAGATCTTTTTTCGCATTTCTACTTTTTAAATGGAAATTTAGCATTTATATATATATATATATATATATATATATATATATATTTTCAGCACATAAAGACATTCTCTCTGTCCTACATTCACCACAGTGAACACAATTAACCTGTGCAGCAGCATTAAGATCCTTAAAGACAGAATGTCAGGAGTAATGGCAGGTGAAAAAATGAACCTTTAATGGAAGAACTTTATAATAGAGAAAAGTGGCGCTTCAGAAAAACAAAAAGGAGTATGCGGAGTGGCAGAAAATCGTTGCAGCAGTGAATGCCGCCATTTAAGAAGCTCACACAAAAAAAATAAAGTGATCATGCTGGAAAAATGAAGCACATCAGATCACATAAGGGCTAAAACACCAGTAAACATTGGCCTTGAACAGGGCTAAAAAAACAGTAAACATTGGCCGTAAACAGGGCTGAAATACGAGTAATCATTGGCCTTAAACAGGGTTATAACACCAGTAAATATTGGCTTTAAATTGGGCTAAAACACTAGTAAACATTGGCATTAAACAGGTCTAAAACACCAGTAAACATTGGCCTTAAATGGGGCTAAAACACCAGTAAACATTGGCCTTAAATGGGGCTAAAACACCAGTAAACATTGGCCTTAAACAGGTCTAAAACACCAGTAAACATTGGCCTTAAACAGGTCTAAAACACCAGTAAACATTGGCTTAAATGGGGCTAAAACACCAGTAAATATCTGGCCAAAAAGGGGGCCAAAAACACAAGTTATATTGGACAAAAACCTGGATAAACAACAACCTTCTTCAGCCTTTAAACTCTATTACCCAGAATGCATTAGTGCATACAGCTCAGGACAGGGTTCTCTCACCATAATAATGCAATTTGCAGTTCAAATTAAAAAGAGTAGAGCTTGGAAGATCTAGTGTGATAGCAGTAGCAGGTAAAGAGTAATAACAGTAGCAGCAGGAGCAGAAATTACAGAACCATCAATCATAGTAGCAGCTGAATCATGCAGTCATGGATTTACTTTATATTCTCTTAAAAAATATGTACATCCTTGAAGCACTGAGTCACTGTTACGGCCTGTGATGTGTGTGAATGTCTTCTTTCTTTTCACCTCAACTTTCTCATTCCTCCATCTTTGTTTTCTCTTTTTATTTCTCCGCTTGTGTTGTCTCTCCTCTCTGTCCTCAGTCTCCTGCTCTGGGCTCGAAACAAAATGAAAAATCACTGAAGTCAGCATCTGTTGATTCCTGTGCAAGTGTGTGAGTGTGTGTGTGTGTGTGTGTGTGTGTGTGTGTGTGTGTGTGTGTGAGGGGGAGAGAGAAATCAAGTGTGTTTGAGAGACACAAGAGTAAATTGCTTTAATCTTCCTCTTTGCAGCCTCAGCTACAGTCCTGAACTGGATATTGTTTGCTTCAGTAGCCGCAAGTGTCTCACTTACACACACACACACACACACACACACACACACACACACCTACACAATCACAGTTATACACATTTTATTCACTCCTTTGTTATAAATCATATTGATGCAATTGTCTTCACAGTGCTATGAGCAAGGAAAAAGTTTTTAGGTATGCAAGACGACTCGGAAACCTTTAAGCAAACAACACACACACACACACACACACACCTGCTTGTACTTCTATCTTTGTGAGGACCCTCATTGGAATTGTGAATTCCAATTGTGAGGTTATAATAGTTTGGGATTTTTAGTTTCGGTTGAGTTTTAGTTTTAATTTTCGTTGTCAATTTTTTTTTTCAAATTCAGTTAGTTTCAGTAAGTTTTTAGACTGAGTTTGCTAGTTTTAGTTCAGTATTTTTTTTCAAATGCTTTAGTTTTAGTTTAGTTTTTATTAGTTTTAGTTTTTTGTAATGGGGTATTTGTTGGCTGGGAGATTAAAAGAGGTCACAGTAAGTTTTGCCTTTATTTCCTTTGTCTTATCCATCTTCATTATGTATGAAAAAAGTTGACAAAGATTTTCAACTTTTTCGTTTTCACTATAATTTTAGTTAGTTTTAGTTAGTTTTGTAACCTCACAATACAGTTTCAGTTAATCATTTTTTCTTAAAGGAACACTCCACCGTTTTTTCATATTAAAACATGTTATTCGGTCAAGTAAGACGAGTTGATACAGACCTCTTGCGTCTCAATGCGTGCACTCAATCGCCCTGGCGCGCGGCGCCACTTGGCTAGCACTTAGCTTAGCCCAGTTCATTCATTAGGATCCAAACAGATGGACAGTTAGAAGAGACCAAACTCCTCCACGTTTTCCCTATTTAAATACAGCTACACGAGTAGTTAAACGACCAAATATGGCGACACAAAATAAAACGTGGCGCTTTTCTAAGCGGATAAAAAGGATAACTATAATGTATGGCGGAATAGCACTTGGGAGCACTTCGACTCGGCGCAGTAATATCATCACTCCTGAAAAATCTTCTCCCCCTCCCTCTCCCTCTCCCTCTCACTTCCGTCAACAGAACCAACGTGAGCTGCACCAGGAGTAGTAGTTCGAGCAGAGCTGACGAAGTATCAGGTTGTAGGAAGATATTTGTGAACAATCATGGTTATAACGTGCATCGTAAAGGGTTGCGATAACAAGCAGAAGTGAAGTGAGAGGGAGAGGGAGAGGGAGGGGGAGAAGATTTTTCAGGAGTGATGATATTACTGCGCCGAGTCGAAGTGCTCCCAAGTGCTATTCCGCCATACATTATAGTTATCCTTTTTATCCGCTTAGAAAAGCGCCACGTTTTATTTTGTGTCGCCATACTTGGTCGTTTAACTACTCGTGTAGCTGTATTTAAATAGGGAAAACGTGGAGGAGTTTGGTCGCTTCTAACTGTCCATCTGTTTGGATCCTAATGAATGAACTGGGCTAAGCTAAGTGCTAGCCAAGTGGCGCCGCGCGCCAGGGCGATTGAGTGCGCGCATTGAGACGCAAGACGTCTGTATCAACTCGTCTTACTTGACCGAATAACATGTTTTAATATGAAAAAACGGTGGAGTGTTCCTTTAAGCAAAATATTTTTTCAATTCTAGTTTTCATTATTTCGTTTAGTTTTCGTTAACTATAATAACCTTGTTCCCTAGCCCCTTAAGTTAACCCTAACACATGGTTACCTTTACATAAACCTAATTGTAACCTTTAACCCTAAAACAAAGTCTGAAATCTCAGAAAAGCCTTTAAAGAAGTGAGGACCGGCCGAAATGTCCTCACTTTGCAAAAATGTCCTCACTCTGTTGGTTAAAAACGTGTTCTGGTCCTCACTATGTTGGAAGTACAAGAACACACACACACACACACACACACCCTTTTACTTTCCTTTCTTCTCCCTGAACTCTTTCTGTAGGAGGAAAGCCTCTGCAGTGATGACAGTGCAGCTGATATTAGGCTCCAAACTCCCCCACTGATACACAACTTTATCCCCCTGAACTTTTATTTTCTCGACTTATAGCTGCGTAAAATTCAAAGGAAAGATTTCTTTACTAAATGGGTATTAACTGTCTGGGTGGCACCGACATAAGCAAAACTAAAGACCCGAAGTACTCGCATCATGCCCTCTCATTTATTAATTTCATCCAAAAGTAAAACATCCAGTAAAACGAGGAGATCAGATCTCAGGAGCTCTTATCCTTCAGACCCCTCATTGTGCAACATTGTGGGAAGTAAACACCAGATCCAGACAAATCCGTGTATCATTCGTTCTTTCCATTTTCAATTGGCAATCACAAATCAAATAATGAAAAATTCACTGGTTATTATTATTATTATTTTTTTATTATAACACAAAAAACCAAAACAAAATGCTTGTTTTTTCATATTTCAATATTAGGCTCGGATCAAAAACCAAATGGAAAAACGAGCACCAGGACTGAATTTGATTTTAATATTTAATTGGTCGGGTTTTCGTGACCCAGAAGTTTCTCTCTGCTATTTTAAAATGAATAAACTAGACACATTTTCTGCTTACAGAAACACAAATTTGACTTTGTCTTTGCATCTCCACAACATGTATCAAAATTGTGACATTAATAGTGTTGTTTAACAACAAATTATTTTTTAAGATTTGTTTTTAAGTAAGAAATTAATAATAAATAAAAACAATTAATCATTTGCCTTTTAGGACACCCTATTAATGGGTTTTAGAATTGTTAAATGGGTTTAATGTTAGATTTTAGAAGATTTAAAGTGTTTGTTACAAGGGTGTCACCATAGGTTCTTATGGGTTAATTAATGTATTTATTTTTCGTATTGACAGCACAATGGGGATGGGTTTGGGATAAGAAAAATTATATACACTGTAAAAAAATATCTGTTTAATTTACGGTAAAATACCGGCAGCTGTGGTTGCCAGAACATCACCATAAAAAATACAGTGGGTGTATGTAAATGTAAATATCAGCAAAAACTGTAATTTATACAGAATAATACCATTACTTTTAGGATAATTGTTTCATCATGGTATTTCTCCATTAACTTTACATGAAAAATGTATAGTTTTACAGCAAAACTTTGTGTTTTCTACAGTTTATGGCGGTAGAATTTAAAGTTTTATACTATTCTTTGATTTACAGTAATTAAAAGTATCTACTACGGTGATGTACAATGTTTAATTTTGCGACCTATTTCTGATGCAATTTGACAGTGTTTAACTGTAATTTCCACAACCATTTTTTACAGTGTATGTTGAATATCTGTAATCAATATTCATTTCTTCAAATAAAAGCTTGTTAAAAAAAAAATACAACTCTAGTGAGATATGAAAACAAGCTCATATGTAACAGGTCTTTTGACAGCAGCCAGGAGGGAAATCTGACTCTGGAAGTGCTCAAACTGCGAGACGGCCAACCAAAAGTTCTGACTTGCCAGAAATCCGTCCGACCACTCAGGAGCCAGACCGTTCAGAATATTAATCATGACCCTCGTCCCGTTCCAGTTTCCCTGCAGCTTTCCATGCTGCTCTTTCCTTGGCATTGCCTTTGATGTGTGATTGACAGGTTCATTAATCAGCTATGCATATTTGTATGCATCGGGCATTTGAGCCAGTGGAAGCGTTGCCCTTCACTTCTATCAGAACGGACGGTGCTGATGAATGCCTTTGTGATTGATTGATTAGAAGGATATAGTCGTCAGGTTCTCTGATGTCGACTAAATTACGTCTTCTTCAGCATTTCCCTTGCCTTTTTGGAATAAGTGGCCGCACAAAGACAGACTGACGGTGGTGTTTGTCATGTTGACAGAACCATAATTGGGGGAATGGCATTTAGATCTAAATACATGGGCGCCAAGAGGATCTTAAATTTATAAGTATAGCCTCTAAATTGGAGCAAACCTCTTGAATCCCAAATGAGTCCATCTTGTTTTGTCTAGAAGACCAAGCCTCCTCTTTTGATCTCCGTCTCAGTGGAGCGTTGCACCATCTCAATTTATACAACATGGCTTTGCTTGGAAGATAAAATTAATTAATCTTCCTCTTCATACATATTATACATATTTGATGAATGGATTGCAATTTATATGCAGACGCTGACAGTTCCCAGACAAAGGACTCCACTGATTTTGGTGAATCAGACTTTTGCTCAACATTTTCAAATATCTCTCCATATATAAGAGGTAGACTAGCATTAGTGCCATGCAGGTGTATATGTAGTGGCTTGATACTCTCTCTCTCTTGCGTTGTGTATTTTTACGACGAGACAAAGACGACCATCTCAATTCACCTATGGCTAAGCCCCGCCCCCTCCACTCACTCGGACAAACTGTCAACATTCGGTGACGGGCGCTATGGCAGCTGTGACAGTCAGAGAAATTTCACAGGAGGCAATTAATCACTTTTGGAGACAGAAAAATGAAATATCATCTCGAAGTCACCAAAAGGGCCTTCATTAACAGGTTAGAGGTTTTCACTCGTCTTTTCACCCCACTGACACCGCTCATTCCGGTGCTTGTTGTAAACAAACAGAGATCGCTAAGTGAACACCTCCTGCAGCAGCAGCACATACACACTGTACTGCTACAGCGCTAACTGTAGCTAACCGCCGCTAACGAGGTCGGCCGGCTCCTTAACAAGAGGCTGTTGTTAACGAGCCGGCCGACCTTGTTAGCGCTCGTT
Organism: Centropristis striata; assembly: GCF_030273125.1. NCBI lineage: Eukaryota > Metazoa > Chordata > Actinopteri > Perciformes > Serranidae > Centropristis > Centropristis striata. Next base: position 16,691,200 of record NC_081533.1, read on the forward strand.
AAGACGGAGTTGCTGGATTTGATATTGATAGATATTGATTTCTTACGGCACACTTGTGTGCCGCGGAACAGCGGTTGGGAATCACTGCCATAGGGAACCGGGTTACTGCTCCCATAATATTGGGCTATACCTTGTGTCAGAGTTGCATGTACCCCATGCACACCGTTTGACCATCTTAAACTTAAAATCTCAACAAAAAACACATAAAAATGATTGAAAACGGACTAACTCCAATGCATTTCAATGGATGTGGAAGCAGAGAATGTCCGAGTGTATTGAGTTAGCTATGCGCACTGTGATTGGCTCATCACGTTTGGGGGTGTGGCTTAGCCATAGGTCAATTGGCATCCAGCCATTTATTCTGGCACAGGATTCAATTGTACAGTCAGTCAGTTTTGCTCTCTCACACACACATAGACATCTGAAAAATATAAAATGAAAAGACAGTGCAGGTTAGCTAACTTATAGCACTAGCCATTTTGTAAACAAAAATGAAAGAAAAACACCGTCAACTTTCTACGAAAAAGGATGTTCAAACAAACACAACGTAAACCACCCATTTGCAGTGAAATTAAAGTAATTAATATAAAAAATATAACAAAAGACACAAAATGACCAAAATTGTGATGCTAAACACAAAATGACAAAAAAGACACAAAATGACTAAAAAAAGACACAAAAAGACACAAAATAACTAAAAAAAGACAACAAAAGACAGAAAATGACTTAAAATAGACACAAAATGACAAAAATGACACAAAATGACAAAAAAGACACAAAATGACTAAAAATGACACAAAAAAGACAAAAAAGAACTAAAAAAGACAACAAAAGACAGAAAATGCCTTAAAATAGACACAAAATGCCAAAAACGACACAAAATGACAAAAAAGACACAAAATAACTAAAAAAAGACAACAAAAGACACAAAATGCCTTAAAATCTTAAATTAGACACAAAAGGGCCAAAAAAGACACAAAATGACAAAAAGGACACAAAAAGACACAAAATAAAAAATGTTGGACTAAAGGACTAAAAAAGACACAAAATGACAAAAAAGACACAAAATGACTAAAAAAAGAGACACAAAATAACTAAAAAAGACACAAAAAAAGACACAAAATAACTAAAAAAGACACAAAATGACAAAAAAAAGACACAAAATGACGCTAAACACACAGAGGTTGTGCTGAAAAAAACAATTCAAATTCAAATTTTTCTTTGTACCATCTGGGAAACATCAACCCAACACATTCAATTTTCTGAATCTTTTCCAGCACTTAGGAACTGAGGAAACTCAGACCCATTGCTGTGTGTTGTAAATCTTCTCAGCCAATCACAGTCATGCGAGAGACAAGAATCAGTTTCAAGGTGAACACCAAAGATTAGTGTACCTGACCAACCGTGATAGATGGCTACAGACTCCTCTTCGGTTTCTGAGGTGTCATGATGAATAACAGCCAGCAAACCTTGAAGAAAACAATGATTAGACAGTGAAGTTGACCCTTGACCTTTTGGGTAGACATTTGCTGTGAATTTTGTCAGAAATAATACTGCATATTACTTAATTCAATCAGTGCAACATTTTTTACGCTTAAAAATATTGAGTTGATTTGAAAGGTCTCAAATCGGTTAAACAAAACATTTCTGTTTTTTGGCAAATATGGGATTTGTGATTTTGGGCTATATAATAAAATTGACTTGACTTGATCTTGATCTTGCAATCAGTCCATCCTTGAGTCCAAGTGGACGTTGGTTACTTGAAACGCACACTTCAATTATGGAGCGTGAGGATGTAGTTGACGCGTGTCTTAAGCCGAAAAAATCCCACAGTTTCTTTCTTTTGGTTTATTGAAACCTTTCGTTTGAGCATTACACTCAATAAACTGCAGCAATCCAAAAAATAATAATAATTATGAGCACGGTCAAAAACTAGTGTGCTCTCCTCGTCTCCATAATCCTAATTAAAACAAAGTATGCAATTATGACGTTACACAAGTCTCAGCCAATAAGAAGAGTGCAATTCCTACGAACCAATAGGCATTCTTACAACTTCAATAAAGAACTATGAACTATGAAATACAAATCTGAATTATTTATCATCTTTTCCACAGGTCTGCCTGCCAAAGCCATCCGACCTCTACAACTCATCCAGAATGCAGCTGCTCGATTGGTCTTCAATCTTCCCAAATTTTCACACACAACACCCCTCCTCCGCTCCCTGCACTGGCTACCTGTGGCTGCGGGGATACGCTTCAAGACTCTAGCTCTGGCGTACTCTGCTGCTAACGGTTCAGGTCCTACTTACATCCAGGACCTTGTCAAACTCTACACCCCTGCCCGTCCTCTCCGCTCTGCATCAGCCAAACAGCTGGCGACTCCCACCTTGCGTGGGTCAACTTCCCTCAGAACCACTTCCAGACTTTTCTCTGTCTTGGCTCCCAAATGGTGGAACGAGCTCCCTACCGACATCAGGACCTCAGACAGCCTGTACATCTTCCGCCGCAGGCTGAAGACCTATCTCTTCCAACAATACCTCGGTTAAGTCATGGTCACCTAACAGATATATTAAAAAAAAAACAAAAAAAAAACTCTTATTCTTTTCTCTTCTTTTCTGCTTTAACATATAGCACTCCTTAGCAATGACAGTTAGCTCTTAAAGTTATGTACTTACTCGATTCCTGTGGTCTAAGTCTAGTACCATCAGGTTGAATGCACTTATTGTAAGTCGCTTTGGACAAAAGCGTCTGCTAAATGACATGTAATGTCATTTAGCAGACCATACAAAATGGCTCTAACAGCCACATTTGAAGAAATCACCGTCCAGGCATTCCTGAGATACCTCAACCATGATGGGGACGACCTGGCAACATAATGCCTCGGTCCCCAGCATGAAACCAAGGTTGGCAGACACTGGGAGAGTCAAATCAACAAAACCAAACTAAGAAGCAGCAGCAGCCTGGAAGAAAAACCAGTGTGACACTAATAAAGTTATTGCACAGGGAGGAGGAAGTGAGCAGAAGTGATAATTTGATGTTTTCCCACTGCTGAGCCAGATATTGATAAGATTCTTCATCAGGTACAGAAGTGGAGAAGAAGGCTCCTTGCAGGTTTAATTCGCTTTCTTCCCCTTTTATTTTCCTCCCTACTTTTATTACTTTTATCACCCCATTTTCTTACCACATTCCCACTTTATTGCCCCTCCTCCCACAAATTTTAATCTTCCTCTTCCCACATTTTCCATTCCCTGAATTTATCTCTCCTCCTTCCCTCGTCCTCTCATCAGATTCCTCCACTTGTACATACGTACGTTATTTTACAGTCACTGTAAAACGAGGCAGCGTCGGAACGAAGAAGGAAACCTCCCAAAGGCTCGGTTTCAATTCAGCATGAAGGGAGATGAGATGGATATCATTTAATTCCATATTTCTGTGGAATTTGTCGGATGTTCCTGGAAGATCCATTTCATATGAGATAAGACTGCTGGAGGGACGATTTAAGGGATTCATAAGGAATTGGCTTATGTGAATACTTTGTCCGAATCTGATGTGTAAAATGCAGATAAGAGTCTGTGATAGTGGATATTATTTGACCCTAAGCTAGTTCTCATTAAGAGGACTAATACTAGAAGCTTTACTGGCTGCTGCACATGGAGGTGTGACTTCATTACCTTCCAATAAGAACAGAGGACCCAGTTCACCTCAAGTCACTTAGTAATGAATTTGTCCTCATTTTGCATCAGAAAAGGTTATGAAGTCAAAAAAAAAATGTTTTAATTTGCTTTAAATCATTGTATGGTAAGTTAACTTCTTGAGTTATTCTAGAAATGAACTTTACACTCATGGCAGTTCACAAAGTTTAATTAAAATGTAAAACAATTCACAAAATAAGACTTTTTGTGACACTGAAACACATTTGTGTGTGCGTGACAAATATTAAATACATTTTTGTTGCGTTCTTTCAAAGGGCTGTTGTTTGTTTTGTTGCTTTGCTGCTTTGTTGTTGATTTTTTTTAACAAGGTTTGGTCTAAATGACCAAAAAAGACACAAAATAACTGAAAAAAAACTAAATTACTTTAAAAAGACACAAAATTATTTAAAAAAGACACACTTATTGAAAAAAGACACAATTGTTTTTTTTTTTAAATACACAAAATTACCAAAAAAAGACACAAAATTACCCAAAAACAAGTAATTAAAGGGACCTTCTACACACAACACGGTAAAATGCCATTTATATAAAACTCACATTAAACTTTCATATCAAGGTGGGGGCCACAAAATATCGTTACGAGGGCCGCAATTGGCCCGCGGGCCGCGAGTTTGAGACCCATGGGTCTAAAGTGACCCGACTAAGTTTTTATATTCTATATCTTTGCAATAAATTAATTTCATCATTCAGTATTGCAGGTTTTCCTCAAATAACTTCTTTTTGATTATCATACATCCTCATTTTTTGTTTTCATTTCTTACTTTTTAAATAAAAACCCTTTTTTTATCACTACACTTCTAATGCACAAGGTCATTTTTTTACCCATGTTGTGCATCAAAGGGTCACCAATTTCAAACAAACACACACTCAGACTCACGCACAGCACATATTAAAATGCATCTTTTCGATTAAATCAACAGTAATTATTGGATTCCCTAAACATCGCTTCCATGACAATAAAGGCATTTTAATTGTGTGCAAAAGGAGCTTTGGAGTATTTTTTTTGTGAGCAGCTTATTCACACATCCAGCAGACGTGAAATGACATTAGCATTCATTCACAATCCTGCATGTACCGGCCAAACAAATGTCAGTCCAATTTTCACCCTGCTTTTAGTTGCCTTTTTTATATTTAGGAAAGGATAATATCCGTCTTTACCTTTTCAAATACATTTCTCCCCTCCTGAGCCTGTGAATTTCACCTTTCCCCCACCTCAACTCCACTAAATTCTTTCTTTACGGCAGATTTCTCTCTCATTACAAGCTGCTCACACCGTCCCACGTTTAAAAAAGGCTTGACATTTCCGCTTCATTTCACGGTAAACGGCTGCTATCTGCGTGAATGTATCGATATGAATATCACTTTAAGTGGGAAATTAAATTCGGGATTAGGGATTTAGTCCTTTCTTATCCTTCATTCATGCCTCGTCCTCATCCTGTAATCTTCTTCTCCTCCTTCTAAAGAGCAGACAGCTGGAATCAGAGCTTGTTCCTACAAACAGATTTAGCTCTTCATCAAAACTGTCACTCGTCTCCTCCTTAGTGTCTTTCTCTGCCTTTAGAGTGGAGGCTTCCTATCATGGAGACCTTTTCTGCCACAATTAGAGACGTTTCTTGATAATCTCTCAGTTGTTCCCTAAAAGTATCAACAACTTTATTAACATATCCTCAGTTCTGCTTCTAAAATCTGCTCTAAAATTAAAGAATCTCTTCCGCTGACACATATGGGATAAAATATCGTCCAGATGGACGCACACGAAAAGCCAAACAGCAGATCGGTCCGCAAAACAAAACGAAAAGCATCTTAAGGGGGAAATAAAAGACGGTGTTTTCTAGTTGTGTAAATTAAGGTAAAATTTTCATAATTTTTCAAGCCAATTAGCTTTACTGTATGATAAATAAAATAATAATATAAAACATTAAATTAATTTACAGAAATTTACAGTAAGACTTTACAGGATTTTTCTTTTTTCTACATAAACTGACTAATTTTTTTTTTAGTCTAATGTCTTTTTTTAAAGTCTAATGTCTTTTATTTATTTGTTTTATATTATTTATTACTTAATTCATTATTTTTCATTCATGTATTTATTGAGATTATTATTTTATTTATTTTATTATTTTTATTTATTTAAAAAAACACGTTTTAATTAATAAATTAATAATATTTATTTATCATTTTATTTATCTATAATGATTGTTTGTTTTTATTTACTTATAAGACATTAGGTCGTTTGTTCCTACCTTCTAATACTATCCACAGGAGCAAAATTTGTCTTTAATGAAACACGGCTATTGGCATGTAGTTTATGAATATTGTGTCTAAATTTCAAACGAAAATGCACCTAGCATCTTATTCTACCTGTTTTTTAAAGGCTCACCTACATTTTGATAACAAGTCCAAATTCCCATATAAAGTGTGTCTACTGTATTATCTCCTTCATTAGCTCTGCAGTCTTTGGGAAGACTCAGGAGTCAGCAGAACGCTGAGCTGTAAACTCTGCGGTTGGTTTCCTTCAGCTCTTCACACATCTAATCACTGACTTACTGTGTTTGTGTGGCTCATTAAACAAAGCAGAGCACTTGTTGTGATTGTTTCTGTTTCTTTCCTCTCTGAGCCTCTGTGAGTCTCTGTGAGCGTGTTTGTGTGTGTGTGTGTGTGTGTGTGTGTGTGTGTGTGTGTGTGTGTGTGTGTGTGTGTGTGTCGGATAATGTACGACGGTTGTTTCACGCACTCGTTGCTTCCTGCATCATTTGTCTGGCTGATTGTTACTCGTTCTGCCACATGAATGAACACAAACACACACACACACACACACACACACACACACACACACACACACACAGAGTAAGGGAAACAACTGTTTGTTGTGAGAGTGACAGCAGTTTATAATGATGGACCACAGGTACGGAGGATGGAAGCTTAAATTATTTAAGTTGCATACACAGACGGATTGAAAAAGAGTCAAAAACCAACAAAACAGCCCCAAACTCAACAGATTGAACTGTCTAAAACAAAATGTAAAACAAACACTTTGCAGGTCAGACATCAGTCAAACAGTTCCCACAGATCCTCGATGTTTGGTGTCATACGGCCTCATCAGTCAGGGAGCTTATGTCAGATATCAAACGGTTTGATGCTTTGGCTTTTATGTCCAAATCGAGGCAGATCTGACAGCCGGCTGAGATAGAAACTACTGAGGAAGATGGACCAAACAAACTAGAGGAAGGACGGCAAGAAGAAAGGGGGAAGGAAAGGCAGCAAGTAAGATAATTTACATTCTAATTTACAGTATTTAAAATTATAAGGTTGTTAATGTTATTCCTGCCTCCACTCTCTCTGGTTATTTCTGTCAGATGTTGCAACCTGAGTGAGTTAGACGGATTATAAGGTCTGGTTCAAAGTACACGTTAGAAGCTTAAAATTGGGATATTTCTATAAATTCAAGTTGAAGGACTTCAACCCTCATCCACCATCCTACCGGCAGGATTGAAACGTGTTTTCTTTGAAAGATCACCAGACATCCACCTTTTATCGTAGAAAGAAACAGCTAAAACAGGCATTTCGTTGGAATTTGAACTTTCCGACAGTCCTTGAATGGATCACAGGTTCTGAAAGTTTCCATTAGGAAAAGTAACCAAAATGAAGCTTAAAATTGTGATATTTCTGTCAAAATCACTTTATTCTACATGTCTCATTTAAAACTGTGCCAAAAAAGAACCTTTTGTAATAACTAGATCCTGTTAAAAACATTAAATTCTGCTCCTCAGAGAGACTGTGAAGCCATGATTGATTCTGCTGAGAGAATAACGGTCACGTGACATATTAACGGAAAACCTGTAATTTTTTTAGGGGGGGCACAGCGGCGCAGTTGGTAGCGTCCTGGGTTCGATTCCCGCCAGGACGCTGTGGGCGTTGGAGGCGTGTCCCCAGCTCCATGTCTCCGGTGTCCGTAGCGCTGGTCGGTGTCGGCAAAAGGGCCTTTCTGTGTAGAGTTTGCATGTTCTCCCCGTGTCCCCTGATGATCCCCTTACAGGGACCTCTCACAAAAACATGCATTGATCCTGGTCGCTATAGAGCCTCCCTCTGGTCGGTCGGGTCGCCTGATGGGGGATGCGGTCTTCTAACTCTGCATGTATCGGTTCAGCACCCAGGATCAAGATAGGACAAACTGGGTGATAAATAAAATGGGTTACAAAAAAAAACTGAAGACCTGTTTACATTGTTGAACTATTGACATTTGTAAAAATGTCAATAGTTCAATCATATATTATATATATATATATTATATATACACATATACAGTGGCTGAGGCTGGACTCCAGAATATTCTCATTACGGGAACTTCAGCTTATGAGAGGCTGCCTCTGAACATTAAACAGTACAGAAAACCTAATAAAAAACATACATTGTCTTATCCACTTTAATGAAGGTTAACAGGTCAGAATCACTTTTACTGCTGCCGTTTCTCTTGGAAATCACAGCTACAAAAGCCAGAGTTTCATGGATTTTCGCCCCTCGAGCTTGATTTCCCAATCACCATCACCATCACCATCAGGTCTTCTTGAATCGGTGCGCGAGGCCAGCCACCCAGAGAAACCTCATTTCAGCTCATTCTCTCTATCTGCCGTCTCATTCTTTCAGCCGCTGACCATCACCAGGAGTCAGAATGAAGACTGACCGCTGGATGGAGAGATCTGCTCTGTGATCTCCTCTCTGACGGGACCTTTAATGGATATGGAAGCTATTTGACACATGGCCCTGGTGCCTAATAATGCATGAAAATAAAGACTTTTTCTCAAAACCCAGACTCATATAAACTGTTCATTTGCAGAAAAATGGGGCAGCCTAAGTTCTCTCAGATTGTGTTCCAAAAATGTGGGATTCTTGCTTTGTTTTCGGTGAAACGTTCGAGGGCATCCCACTTCAAATAGAAGATCTGTCTGTGCAACTAACCCTGAAACACAATATCGTGAGCTCATTACAGACTCCATGCAAAAAAGGGCTTCTAATATTGATAAGAGCCTGTTTATTGTCTCTTTTTTGTCTCTTTGTCATCATATTGTATGTTTTTGTTGTTGTTTTATGTCTCTTTGAAGTCTTTTTGTTGTAATTTTGTGTATGTTTGTAGTCATTTAGTTTCTCTTTGTAGTCAATTTGCATGCTTTTTGTTTTATGTCTTTGACATCATTTTGTGTCTCTCTTTAGTCATTGTGGGTCTCATTGTGGTCATTTTACATGATTTTGTTGTTGCTTAATGTCTCTTTGTAGTCATTTTGCGTCTCTTTGTAGTCATTTTTTGTCTCTTTGTCGTCATTTCCTGTCTCTTTGTAGTTATTATGTGTCTCTTTGTCGTCGTTTCATGTCTTTTTGTAGTGATGTTTTGCTTCTTTGTGGTCATTGTGGGTCTCTTTGTAGTCATTTACCGTGTCTTTTTTGTCTTTGTAGTCATTTTGTGTACCTTTGTAGTTATTTTATGTCTCTTTGTCATCATGTTTTGTTTTTCATTTGTCAGTCTTTTTTTTACATGATTTTGTTGTTGCTCAATGTCTCTTTGAAGTCTTTTTGTGTCTCTTTGTAGTAATTTTGTGTCTCTTTGTTGTAATTTTGTGTATCTTTGTAGTTGTTTTGTGTCTCTGTAGTTTTTGTGGGTCTCTTTGTAGTCATTTAACATGTGGTCGTTCTTGCTTTAGGTCACTTTGTAGTAATTTGTGTCTTTTTGTAGCTGTTTTGTGTGTCTGTAGTCATTGTGCTCGTCATTTAACACGTTTTCGTTGTTGCTTAATGTCTCTTTATAGTCATTTCGTCTCTTTGTAGTAATTTCCCATGTCTTTGTTGTAATTTTGGGTGTCTTTTCAGTCATTTTGAGTCTCTTTGCAGTCATTTTGCATGCTTTTTGTTGTTTATCTATGTCTTTGTCATCATTTTGTGTAAGAGCTCACTATGAGTCAGTTCTTTCATCTAATGGTGCCACCGTCTTATCACCAACAGGCCAAATTTAGACATCAGAGGTAAAAGCTTTAGTATCGTATCCCCTCAGCTTCATTCACCCACATTCAACACTCACACCGGGTTTCAAATTCATCACAGTCGAGGCAGAGATACCAATTTTCCCCCCACAGCGGCTGAAAATAGACCAGAATGCAATTCAGCCACGAGACAGGGACACAGCTGCAATCAGACCAACGGCAAAATGATCATGAACTGAGCAGCAGCGGGCTTTATTACATGACCGTAGGCCTGGCCCTGATTGAAAACCACACGTTTATGTCATTGCCATGTGGGCTGATGAAAAGCATCCTGGGAAATGTAGTAAATCGTATATCATGGCTGTCACATTGATGAAATGAAATAAAATTAATCTATGAGGAGATTCTTTACAGGTTGCCCTTTTTAAAGGTAGAATGCACCGCCAAAATAAAAGCCTAAAGTGAATTTTCATCTCTTTAAGATTAAACTAGGGATGCACGATATTATCGGCTCCTTATTGGCCGATATTGGCTTGAAAATGAATGAATCGGACATCGGCCAACACTCCGATATCCCCCGATATAATAAACTGATTAAATAATGACATCACCTCTCTGTTGCACCTTGTTTGTAGCTCATAGAATTGTGCAGTTTAGTCTGAGCCCACCTATTTATTATGTTCTGATTAGGGACTGGAGCTTTTTGCATGTTTTTGTTGTTGTGTTGTGTCTGTGTTGTTGTTGTTTTGTGTCTCTTTGTAGTCATTTTATATTTCTTTGTCGTCATTTTGCATGTTTTTGTGTTGCTTTACGTCTCTGTGTTGTTGTTTTATGTCTTATATTTTTTGTACTTTTTATGATTTTGTTTGCACAGTGCAGATTGAGTCGTCACATATTGGGCTCCTGTTTTAAGTCAAATTTGAATTTAAGGTACATGTAGTTTTATTCAATTTGGGTTTAATTGCTGCTGTACAGTTACACTTTTCACATGTTCCCAGTGAACACAGGTTATGTTTACTCATTATGTCAACTGGGAAATTGGCCAAATTTGCCCTGATTGTGGGTATTAGTTGTGCGGGAAAAAAATATCGGTATCTGTAATCGGCGAAATGAGTTGTAAAAAATCCAATATGGTGCATCCCTAGATTAAACTGCTCTAACTTCATCTGACACACACATTACATAACATTTATGAGATGTGATTTAGGTCAGACATGAGCTTTTAGTGGCTTTGAGTGTTGTATCCAGTTCCCTGGATGGAAATTTCACCTCTTTGTTATTCTCTGGAGGTTTCAGTGGCCTTGTATTGTTCCTCCAACATGAACCTGCTGAGGTTCACCGTGTGTTTGTGTTCATGTCTCGGTGTCTTCACTTTCTACATTTTTCTCCCCAGAGGCTGGTCTCTGTCTTTATCCTCTATCTTTTTATTCTAACACCCACACACACACCAGTCTGAATTCTGATGAATTCTGGCTACAATGATTTACTTTAAAATTCTAATAATTTTTTTTTTGTCTTATTTTTCTCCTCTCTCCTGTAATTATATATACATATATATATATATATATATATATATATATATATATATATATATATATATATATATATTAATTCTATTTACATTTTAGTAGTACCACTTTCTCTGCCTAATAATGATACATAATATTTATTATCATATATTAATACTTAAGTGCCAGATCTAAAACTGAAACACACACACACACACGCACATGTTCTGAACACACACACACCTCTTTTCAGCCCGGAGGAGGAAAAGATCAGCCTGTTGATGTATTGTTGGTCGTGACAGATGATAAAGGCTGCCATGTCTCAGTGTAATGGAAGAGAGGAACTCTTTGAAATACTGTCTTTTGTTGAATCAGAAAATTGTAATTGAGGCCGGTCGGCACGCAGACATCCATCAGAGAGGTGACGACCAGACAAGGTCAACATGACGTATATGGGACAGTTTATTTTGTGCTTTATTTTGACAGGTGGAGGAAACTTCTAGAAGTGCAATGTTTTTATGAAACTTACAACAGACTGGATACTGTGATAGAGAACTTTTAATAAAGTTTGAGTGTTGTTGTGAGGTTAACATTTACATTTTTAGCACTTTACAGCTGTATAACCCAGTTTAAAACTTTTGTTAGAAAAGTAATCAAATATAATAGGATTTATTACATTAAAGTGACTAAAATGTTAGATTATTCATGACATTTTTAACAAGGGAACCTAATCTGTAAACTATTACATTTCACAACTAAACTTCCCAACATTTGAGGTTTAAATCAAAAGTTCCATCACGATATCAACACAAATCTTCTTTTTTTAATATCAAATATTTGGACAATGATACAATCATTGCTGAAAACACAAAATTATTTTTCTTTCTTTCCTTCTTTCTTTCTTTCTTTCTTTCTTTCTCTTTCCTTCTTTCATTCTTTCTCTCTTTCCTTCTTTCATTCTTTCTCTCTTTACTTCTTTCATTATTTCTCTCTTTACTTCTTTCATTATTTCTCTATTTTCTTCTTTCATTCTCTTTCCTTCTTTCTTTACTTCTTTCTCTTTCTTTCTTTACTTCTTTCTCTTTCTTTCTTTACTTCTTTCTTTACAATTAAATGGAATAGAATCTACGGTAAGAATGGAATGCTGCATGTGTTGTTACATCACATTCTAGAATGTTGAGACTCCAGCTGGAGCGGATAGGTTCAGTTCTCTCAGTCAGATGTTTCACTGAAGCCAGAAAGAACCAGAGAGAAGAAACATGGAGAACCAGAATAACAAAGATCTTGATGGCAGCTGGAGAAACACCAGGGACTTTGCTCGTCAGGGCAAGTTAGACTTTAAACTCAAGGATGTCAGAGTCAGACACGATCACATGGACGAGATCTCGGCTCTGGAAGCCCAGCTGGAAGACTCCAAGTTCCAGCAGCACCTGTATCGCTGCAAATGGGCGGCGGCGGAGAGAAAGAGCTGCGATTTCAAGGCCCAGCTGGAAGACGTTCGCATTAAGTTTAAGTACTCCACTGTAGAAGCTGAAGGAACCATTAAGGAGCTCAAAGAGCAGCTGGAGCGAGCTAGCAGCAATGAGACCAAGTCTTACCAGGAGGAGATTCACAAGCTCAAATTTGAGCTGAATGAGGCCGGAATCGTAAGAATCAACGCCGTCAACAGGCTGATTCTTGCTGATACGATCATGGCAAGGCTGAATATCAGACTGGATGAGGCCAGCGAGAAGCTAAATAGCAACCCTGCTGAAGACCCGAGACCAGGCCCTGTGGAGCTCCAGCAGCAGCTCCTAAACACCAAGAAAGACCTGAAGGAGCAGGCTGCTAAACAAGAAGCTCTCTGCTGTCAGATCCAGAAGATCAGATCCAAACTCTCCACCAAGGTTATAATAGTTTTGGATTTTTCATTAGTTTTAGTTTTAATTTCGTTGTTAGTTTTTTGTTAGTTTTTTAATTAGTTTTTAGACTGAGTTTGCTAGTTTTGATTAGTTTTTATTTTTTGGAAATGCTTAGTTTTAGTTTAGTTTTTATTAGTTTTAGTTGTTTGTAATGGGGTATTTGTTGGGTGCGGGATTCAATAAGGTCACAATAAATGTTTCCTTTAGTTCCTTTGTCTTAACCATCTCAGCTCCAATAAGTTTATTAGGTCATAAAACCAGATGGATGAAATAGATTTCATATCAACCAAAAACGTTTTCCTATGAAAAAAGTTGACAAAACGAAGGACATTTTCACTTTAAATTTAGTTCGTTTTAGGTTGTTTTGTAACCACAAAATACAGTTTCAGTTAATTATCGTTTTTTTTAAAAACTCTTTTCGTTTTCGTTAACTATAATAATAACCTTGCTCTGCACCACCGAGGTCCTGAAAGAAAAGAGTGAGGTGTGCGTCCAGGACTTGGAGGAGGAGGTGAAGAATCTCAAAGCTGACTACCTTGCAAAGCTAGAGCAGCAGCAGGAGGAGAACTCCAAGCTGGCGTCTGCGGTGCAGAGAGTAGAGGAGGAGAAGGTGTCGCTGCAGCAGACCCTGCAGACGAGAGAAGACGAGTGGGCTCAGAGGGAAGCCGCCATGCAAGCCAGGCTGGACGAAATCCAGTCCACCATGTAGAAAATGTCGGATCACCTTGCTGCTCAGCTGGGTGGTGACAGGACATTGTCTCGTGACTTGATTCTGCATAGTAACAATAAAAATGTCATAACTGTGATGTTTGACTTCTGTAGAAAGTCATAAGTTGCACATGACAACATGATTTTTAGGGGGAGATAGTAGGTCAACAGTAGATGTCATATCCAAGTGGTGTACATCATCTAAATCATGGGTCTCAAACAACGATATTTTGTGGCCCTCACCTTGATATGAAAGTTTAATGTAAAAAGACACAAAATGACAAAAAAGACACAAATCACTGAAAAAACACTAAATTACTAAAAAAAGACACGAAATTACCCAAAAAAGACACAAAATGACAAAAAAGACACAAAATGACAGAAAAAAACTAGATTGCTTAAAAAAGACACAAAATGACCAAAAAAAGACACAAAATCACTTAAAAAAAACACATTATTAAAAAAGACACAAATTACCAAAAAAGACACAAAATTATTAAAAAAAGATACAAAAATACCAAAAAAAGACACAAAATTATATATATATATATATACATATAAAAGACAAAAAATTAAAAAACACAACGCGGTAAAGTGCCATTCACACAAAACTCACATTAAACTTTCATATCAAGGTGGGAGAAACAAAATATCGTCACGAGGGCCGCAATTGGCCCGCCGGGCGCGAGTTTGAGACCCCTGGTTTAGAAGCTACTTAAGCGGAGCATCAGCTGGTATTGATAGGGAGGCCGACAGAGGGAATAAATTCACTTGGTGGGATCAGAATCTGCTGCCAAGAGAGGAAGAAATTTAATGACGGCGGTTTCTGAGTCTTGGTGTGTAAATGGGCGAATATTTTTATATGATAAAAACCTCGTCTTTGTGGCTCAGAACAAAAATAAGAAGAAAAGCAAAAGGGGTGAATTGTGTGCCAGAGTTTGGAGAACAAACTTTTTTATAAAGGGTGTGATCATGGGGAATGAGACTGCCCTGTGTTGCAGAGTGAAGATGAGGCTGCAGTATCTAACAAAAAGAAAACTGAAAGGAAATGACAGTAAAGGAATTTGCTCGGCTGCACAGCTGAAATAACCTTTCAGAGGTGGTTAGAATCGAGGCAGGGGAGGAGAGGAAGTACCCTGGTTTGGTAAAGAGAAGTGACAATAACAGATGACTTGATTAATGTCCAATTTACCTCAGAGGGATGAAAAGAGCCCAGGCAAAAATCCAGAATAGCCTCTCTTCAGGGACGGATGTGATGCAGAAACACCTCCAGAGATGAAGTGAAACTGTATTTCATAAAACCACAGAGATCCAGATCAGAGGGAAGATACTGGACCAGATTCAAACAAACCCGGAAGCACTTTCTTCACCGACCTGGTATCGTTCCGTGGCCCTCGACAACCAACCGGATTCATCCTCCGAACAGGTTCAGGACTCGATTTCAAAACGTTTGTTCCCAAAGTGAGCGTGGCCTTGTGATTTCAGAGGAACAAATTGTGCACTTGACATCATGACAAAGAGCTAAAAGCCCGTTGCATGCTTGCCAAAAACTCTTTGCTGCCATGGCAACTAGATCTCTATACCCGTTTCCCTGTGAAATATTTTTATGTCTTAATTATTTAAAAAAAAACAACAACAGTGCAATGCAAAAGACTGCTCACAAAAATTAAGGTAATACAGACACTATTGCTGCTGAATATAATTGACTACGAACTTGATTTGGAGCTGACATTAAATGATATTGTTGCATTTGTAGTCTGAGGGAAAATGAAATGTGATTGTTTTTACTTTTTTTAAGTATTTTAAATGTATTAAAATTATTATTATTGGGAGTTTTAAGTACGTACCATCCCACCGGTGGCATTGAAACGTGTTTTCTTTAAAAGGAACAGCTAAAACAGGCATTTTCGTCGGAATTTTAACTTTCCGTCAGTTCTTGAATGGATCACAGGTTCCGAAAGTTTCCATTAGGAAAAGTAACCAAAATGAAGTTTAAAATTGTGATATTTCGGTCCGCCGGCGGGATTGAAACATAGGCTATGTTTTCATATGTTTAAGCTGTTTTGTTATGGCGTTTTTATCACAGGCTAAAGATCTGGGCCACTCGGGTCAGAAAATGAGACGTTTATGCTGTTATTATTCCAGTGGTTATCCCCTTTAGGCTCTTTTTTATTTTACCCACTAAGCAACATTAAAGCGACCTTTTAAGATATTGTTGCATTTTTAAAACACACTCACACAGCGGTGTCTCTGATGATGCATTCATTGGCTCTGCAGCCCCGGCCGCTGCATCCATATTCATGCTGCTTGTTTCAATTCTCAAACGTCTGGCACATGCACACACACACACACACACATGAACACACACAATCACAGGGAGCAACAACAGCCAAATCCAAGGAGCTCTATTGTTTTGGCTCATCTGTTTTCTCGCCTCCCGCTCCGTCTTTCCTCTCCTCAATCCCTCTTTCCTCCGACAGGGTGAGTTGCCCTTTCCTCTCCGTCCAGCTGGGGAATGCTAATGTCGGCGTGGCCAGGCCGAGACAATTAACCACATACACACACACACACGGACGGACGGACGGGAGCCGGTGAAAGCTAACGGCCCCCCAAAACACAGAGCGAGTATCAGTGAGCAACAGGAAACACAGTGTGACACATTCAGACACACAATGAGAGCAGAGAGGAGACAGATTCTGTTATAAACCTGAAGAGCTGTCCAAGAAACAGAGAGACAGACAGGGAGAGAGACAGGGAGAGAGAGAGAGACAGACAGACAAAGAGGAACAGAAAGACAGATAGACAGACAAAGAGAGACAAAGAGGGACAGACAGACAGACAGACAGACAGACAGAGAGAGACAAAGAGGGACAGACAGACAGTGTGGAAAAATAGTATTCGATTCTTGATATTTAAACAATAAACATTTCCACAACATTTAATTAAATCACGTCTCATAGACAAATGGGCAGACAGGCCAACTGCAGGGGATTAACATGTGTATTGCATTGCAATTAACTGAACTGGTTCCCAATCCACGTTTCTATTGTTTCTTTGAAGCTTATGTGTCTCACTACTTTGCAATGTCTGGTTCCTGTATGTTAATCTCATTAAGACGCTACTTCACCTGTAACTTCCTCCTTTCTTTGATCATGTAAGACTAAAATTTTGTATATAAGGAAGAAAGTTTACTTTGTCGGGAGAGATTGCTGAGGACTCTCTCTCCGTGTACACGTAACTAAAGGCTTTGATTGATCACAACGGCTCATTTCATTTTTCTTCAATATTTTGGGAAGAAACTGCATCTACATTTTTGGCGTTGTTGGCAGGGTGGACGTTCCGCTGGCTTTCACCGCGAGGGATTAACAAGTATGCGCCGGCAAAACAGGGAAATTCCGCTCTGACAAACAGAGGACAGGTGTGGGACAGCGGACGCTCCATCCACTTTAATACGTGAGTACGGGTGTTATTAGGGACCGAGCACTAACGGTGCGAGGACCCTATTGAAATTGAAGGAATTATTATTAGGGACCGAGCACTAACGGTGCGAGGACCCTATTGTAATTGGTCCGTTTATTATAACGGCAAATGAATCGCCTTTTTGAGGCCTTTATCATATTCAAAAACTCCCCAAACTCGGCACAAAATTCAATCGTGTTGAAAATGTACATATTTCATTGCTTTCAGAAATGGGCGTGGCAAAATGACCTACTAGCGCCCCCTAGAATTCAGCCCCTCACACAGGTTTGTCATAGAGACACGAAATTTGGTACAAACATTTATCATGGGAAGACGCACCAAAAAGTCTCAAGAATCCATACCCTAAAATGTACAGGAAGTCGGCCATCTTGGATCCAATACGGAATTTTTGCCATTTCCAGGTCGCATACTTTAACGGACTTCTCCTACAGATTTCACCCGATTTACTTCAAACTTGGTCAGTACCATCACAAGGCCTTTGGGATCTAAAGTTGTATAAATCTTTACCAACGATCACACTATGTGGGCGTGGCATTGCGGCAAAATATGGCGTCTCGCCATAAAACACGAGATCGTTATAACTTTCCCATTCTTTGTCCAATCTGGTCCAAGCTTCTCATGCTTCATCAGAGTCCAGCCCCTAACACTTCTAAATGACAATTTTTCATAAAGCCCTGCCCCTTATGCTTTATCCACACCCCCTTTCATCACATGACCACCTTGCATACTTCACATAACTCCTCCAACAGATTTAATCCCATTGACTTCAAACTTGGTCAGTACCATCACAAGGCCTTTGGGATCAAAAGTTGTATAAATCTTTACCAACAGTCACACTATGTGGGCGTGGCATGGCGGCAAAATATGGCGTCTCGCCATAACACACAAGACTGTATAACTTGACCATTCATTGTCCAATCTGTCCCAAATTTCACACACATGATTAGGGTCCAGCCCGGAACACACCCACATGTCAATATTGACACACAGTCATAGCGCCCCCTGCTGGCAACAGCAAGTAACTTGTTTTATACTTAGCCCTTGCACTAGGTTTCACGTAGAGATACGAAATTTGGTACACACATGAATCATGTGAAGACGCACCAAAAAGCTTCTTAGACCCATACCTCAAACCCAATAGGAAGTCCGCCATCTTGGTTTGAATATCGCACTTGTCATCGTTTTTGGCCATTTCCAGGTCGCATACTTTAAAACGAGATTCTTTGTATTATGTTTTACACCTACCCCAAGCACAGTGGTAGGAGACACGCCATTTGGTACGCATAGGGACTGAGCCCACAGCGTCGCGCCCGACGTGGCCTCCCCCGACGGCTCCACTCTGCTCGGTCCCGTTCAGTCCTGCTTGCAGGCTGAGTTATTGTTGTTATTGCTATTATATTAAATGATAGTAGGCCTATAGTACAGTAGGTGGCGCTGTCGGCCTGAAACTGCAGGATTCCCTGGTGGAGGTGTTTTTATTTACCTGTCCCAGGTGTTTGGATCATTCTTCTTGTTGTTGTTCGCCTGTGTTGAGTGTTGTCTGTATGTTTGTTGTATCTGATGTCTGAAACATTAAACTTGTTAATTTAATCAACTGTCTTGTTTTATCCTGTTCCACTTCATCCCAGAAACCCAATGAGAGGGTGTAGTTGTGTTATGTGTCCACTAGATGGAGCGAACTACCGTCTGATGAGCTGAAGATCAGCTGTGTTCTAATGAAGCATCATGTGACACAACGTCACATTTACATGGATTTATTTTTAAATCAACGATTTACAATAATAAAAAAGACAAATGATTATGAACTGCACTCTTTTGCAATAATCTGTACCCTTCACTCTGTTCTTCAGTCTGGATTCACTAAAGTGTTCTTAAGATAAAACTTAAGAAAATTCTGAAGAAAAAAATAACATGTTCCTCAGAATGTTCTACTGTTATACTATTATAACTACTGTAATACTATTATAACTACTGTGATACTATTATAACTACTGTAATACTATTATAACTACTGTAATACTATTATAATACTACTTTAACCCTATTATAATACTACTGTAATACTAATATAATACTACTGTAACCCTATTATAATACTACTGTAATACTAATATAATACTACTGTAACACTATTATAATACTACTGTAATAGTATTATAATACTACTGTAACACTATTATAATACTTCTGTAATACTGATATAATACTACTGTAATACTATTATAATAGTACCAGGAGGTTTAAAAAGAATAATTCTGTGTCTATTGAGTCTTCTGCTTTAAAAAAGGGCCCAGTCTGAGCTTTTGATCGGTCTAAACCAGAATAACATGCTGGAGGATCTGGGATTAGTCAGACAGTAGAAATATAAACAGTATAGGTTGAATCCTTTTAAGGTTAAAAAGTAGACTCAGCAGAGTAAAACGTGGCCATACGTTGGTTGTGGGACGTTACAAACAGAATTGTTTAAATATTCTTAAAGACAGAAAATCCAGAGAGAACAAGGCTTCATTGGACTCGGGGACACCGTCTGTTCAGCAGCCTTGAAATGTCTGATCATAAAGGAAACTAAAAGGAACTTTGATTGAGCTTTGATTGATCTTCTCACTCAGAGAGGTAGTAAATGGAACTACAATGGCCGCCGTATAGAGACAATGGTGACATCCAGCTATGGTCAGACACACAGAGGAAGCAGGTTGTCATGGTGATGCTCACGTGATCAGCAGAGTCTAAGCAGCCAATCAGCTGCCAGAGACTGTGTGTATGTGTGTGTGTGTGTGTGTGTGTGTGTGTGTGTGTGAGTGAAACATGAAAGTGAAAGTAAACTGCTGACAGAGAGGAGGAGATGCGCTGACTCACCCAGACTGTCCAGACCTGATCCGACACATTCTGGACCCTCTGGACCCTCTGGTTCCTGGTCTTGGACCCTCTGGTTCCTGGTCTTGGACCCTCTGGACCCTGTGGTTGTGGATCCTGGTCCTGCTGAGGATGTGGAGCTCCTTGGTGTCCAGCAAGGGGCAGCAGAGCAGCTCAGCAGGTGATGATGGTCGAGATCACATGTTGATGCAGAACCAGAGATGGAGAGGAACCAAGTTAATTTACTCTAGTACCCTACAACTTGTCTTATTTAGTCATTTTGTGTCGTTTTTGGTCATTTTGTTTCTCTTTTGTGGTCAGTTTCTGTCTTTTTTTGGTAATTTTTGTGTCTTTTTTTGGTCAAATTGTGTCTGAACAATTAAATGTCATCTACAGACATTAATTATTACTATTAATACAGACAGACAGAGAGACAGACACGCAGACAGAGAGACAGACAGGCAGAGAGACAGAGAGACAGACAGACAGACAGACAGACAGATGGCAGCCCGCATCATGTTTCCAGCCCATATCATGTGTCTAGCCCCGCCCCCCCGGCGGGCTGCCCCGTCAGAGCAGAGGAGGAGATGAGTGGTGAGACGGTTCTCTCTTTATTTACCTTTAACTCCACTTCACTGGCTTTTATTGTGAAAGGTGATTTATTTCCGCTCAGATAGGCAGTCGGGTTATTGATCGGGTTATTGATCGGGTTGTTGATCGGGTTCTGCTCCGTCAGTTGAAAGTGTTGGAGCGTTAATGATTAACCATTAATGAATGTGACATCACACGGAGCAGGGGAACTGATCCCGGTTCAGCTGGAACCCTCTAATATCTGGACCAAGTCCGCTAGAACTGGACTGGTTCAGGTTCTGCTCTGTCTCTTTTCCTCTGTTACCTGATTTATAACAACATGTTCCAGGAGGTTCTCTGAAGAACTGGTTCCCTCTGTTTGTTAGTTCTAAACCTTCTGAAGATGGAGAACGTGTTGTTGATAAAAGTTTTGTTCAGCAGAAGGAGAGAGGAGGATGCCCCACCTGAAAAACCCCGTCAAGGCCTGGAGGAATCGCAGGCAGCAGAACCACACCGACACTGCAGGTCAGAACCAACAGAACCTTTGATAGAACACCGTCAGGTCAGAACCAACAGAACCACACATAGAACACAGTCAGGTCAGAACCAACAGAACCACACTGACACTGCAGGTCAGAACCAACAGAACCTCAGAGAGAACACCGTCAGGTCACAACCAACAGAACCACACTGACACTTCTGGTCAGAACCAACAGAACCTCAGAGAGAACACAGTCAGGTCAGAACCAACAGAAACTCAGAGAGAACACAGTCAGGTCAGAACCAACAGAACCTTAGATAGAACACCGTCAGGTCAGAACCAACAGGACCTCAGGGAGAACACAGCCAGGTCAGAACCAACAGAAACAACAGAACCTTAGATAGAACAACATCACGTCAGAACCAACAGAACCTTAGAGAGAAGACCATCAGGTCAGAACCAATAGAACCTCAGGGAGAACACCGTCAGGTCAGAAACAACAGAGCCTTAGAGAGAACACCATCAGTTCAGAACCAACAGAACCAACAAAACCTTAGATAGAACACCGTCAGGTCAGACCCAACAGAACCTTAGATAGAACACTTACAGGTCAGAACCAACAGAACCTCAGGGAGAAAACCGTCAGGTCAAAGCAACAGAACCTCAGGGAGAACACCGTCAGGTCAGTACCAACAGAACCTTAGATAGAACACCGTCAGGTCAGAACCAACAGAACCTCAGGGAGAACACCGTCAGGTCAGAACCAACAGAGCCTTAGAGAGAACACCGTCAGGTCAGAACCAACAGAGCCTCAGAGAGAACACGTCAGGTCAGAACCAACAGAACCAACAGAACCTTAGAACACGTACAGGTCAGAACCAACAGAACCTCAGAGAGAACACCGTCACGTCAGAACCAACAGAACCTTAAAGAGAACACCATCAGGTCAGAACCAACAGAACCTCAGGGAGAACACCGTCAGGTCAGAACTAACAGAGCCTTAGAGAGAACACCGTCAGGTCAGAACCAACAGAACCTTAGAGAGAATACTTACAGGTCAGAACCAACCAGGATGTCGTGCTTGTTGCAGAGTCGGAATGTGAGGAGGATCTAGAGCAGCTGGAGGAGGTCAGCAGGACGCTGATCTTCAGGGAGGAGCAGCTGTTCTCTCAGGACTCCCCCAGCGAGGAGGACCAGGACCAGCTGCACACGGACCTCGAGGCTCTGACCCTGCAGCTTTGGACCGCTGTCGACAACACTTTCACCTCCTCCTGCTCCTCCTCCCCAGACCACCTGGAGGTCCTGAAGAGTGCTGTGGCCTCCATCCAGCAGCAGGAGGAGCAGGACCGGCGGTGGACCGACTGTCCTGAGGAGCGCGTCCCGCCGTGGCGTCCTCAGAAGTGTCTCAGCAAACATAACACTCTGCTGCAGAACCTGGTGGAGACCAGACTGACTCATGCCGCCCAGAACCAGGACAGCAGCACCGACGGCCTATCCTCCTCTCTGAAGAGACAGGTGAGTCCTCCCTCTGGAGAACCGCAGAACCACACCAACACTGCAGGTCAGAACCAACAGAAGCTCAGGGAGAACACAGTCAGGTCAGAACCAACAGAAACTGAGGGAGAACACACTCATGTCAAAACAAACAGAACCTCAGGGAGAACACAGTCAGGTCAGAACCAACAGGACCTGAGAGAGAACACAGCCAGGTCAGAACCAACAGAACCTTAGAGAGAACACAGTCATGTCAGAACCAACAGAACCTTTGATAGAACACCGTCAGGTCAGAACCAACAGAACCACACATAGAACACAGTCAGGTCAGAACCAACAGAACCACACTGACACTGCAGGTCAGAACCAACAGAACCTCAGAGAGAACACCGTCAGGTCACAACCAACAGAACCACACTGACACTTCTGGTCAGAACCAACAGAACCTCAGAGAGAACACAGTCAGGTCAGAACCAACAGAAACTCAGAGAGAACACAGTCAGGTCAGAACCAACAGAACCTTAGATAGAACACCGTCAGGTCAGAACCAACAGGACCTCAGGGAGAACACAGCCAGGTCAGAACCAACAGAAACAACAGAACCTTAGATAGAACAACATCACGTCAGAACCAACAGAACCTTAGAGAGAAGACCATCAGGTCAGAACCAATAGAACCTCAGGGAGAACACCGTCAGGTCAGAAACAACAGAGCCTTAGAGAGAACACCATCAGTTCAGAACCAACAGAACCAACAAAACCTTAGATAGAACACCGTCAGGTCAGACCCAACAGAACCTTAGATAGAACACTTACAGGTCAGAACCAACAGAACCTCAGGGAGAAAACCGTCAGGTCAAAGCAACAGAACCTCAGGGAGAACACCGTCAGGTCAGTACCAACAGAACCTTAGATAGAACACCGTCAGGTCAGAACCAACAGAACCTCAGGGAGAACACCGTCAGGTCAGAACCAACAGAGCCTTAGAGAGAACACCGTCAGGTCAGAACCAACAGAGCCTCAGAGAGAACACGTCAGGTCAGAACCAACAGAACCAACAGAACCTTAGAACACGTACAGGTCAGAACCAACAGAACCTCAGAGAGAACACCGTCACGTCAGAACCAACAGAACCTTAAAGAGAACACCATCAGGTCAGAACCAACAGAACCTCAGGGAGAACACCGTCAGGTCAGAACTAACAGAGCCTTAGAGAGAACACCGTCAGGTCAGAACCAACAGAACCTTAGAGAGAATACTTACAGGTCAGAACCAACCAGGATGTCGTGCTTGTTGCAGAGTCGGAATGTGAGGAGGATCTAGAGCAGCTGGAGGAGGTCAGCAGGACGCTGATCTTCAGGGAGGAGCAGCTGTTCTCTCAGGACTCCCCCAGCGAGGAGGACCAGGACCAGCTGCACACGGACCTCGAGGCTCTGACCCTGCAGCTTTGGACCGCTGTCGACAACACTTTCACCTCCTCCTGCTCCTCCTCCCCAGACCACCTGGAGGTCCTGAAGAGTGCTGTGGCCTCCATCCAGCAGCAGGAGGAGCAGGACCGGCGGTGGACCGACTGTCCTGAGGAGCGCGTCCCGCCGTGGCGTCCTCAGAAGTGTCTCAGCAAACATAACACTCTGCTGCAGAACCTGGTGGAGACCAGACTGACTCATGCCGCCCAGAACCAGGACAGCAGCACCGACGGCCTATCCTCCTCTCTGAAGAGACAGGTGAGTCCTCCCTCTGGAGAACCGCAGAACCACACCAACACTGCAGGTCAGAACCAACAGAAGCTCAGGGAGAACACAGTCAGGTCAGAACCAACAGAAACTGAGGGAGAACACACTCATGTCAAAACAAACAGAACCTCAGGGAGAACACAGTCAGGTCAGAACCAACAGGACCTGAGAGAGAACACAGCCAGGTCAGAACCAACAGAACCTTAGAGAGAACACAGTCATGTCAGAACCAACAGAACCTCAGGGAGAACACAGTGAGGTCAGAACCAACAGAACCTGAGAGAGAACACAGTCAGGTCAGAACCAACAGAACCTCAGGGAGAACACCATGAGGTCAGAACCAACAGAACAACAGAGAGAACACAGTCAGGTCAGAATCAACAGAACCTTAGGGAGAACACCATGAGGTCAGAATCTACAGAAACTCAGATAGAACACCGTCAGGTCAGAACCAACAGAACCTCAGGGAGAACACCATGAGGTCAGAACCAACAAAGCCTCAGGGAGAACACCATCAGGTCAGAACCAACAGAGGCTCAGATAGATCACTGTCAGGTCAGAACCAACAGAACCTCATTTAGAACACCGTCAGGTCAGAACCAACAGATCCCGAAGTCCTCCCCCTGAGGAGAATCTGTACCTGTGCAGGTGTGTGGTATGGGGAGGCGTGTGAAGGAGGACCTGCTGGTGGTGGTCCGGGCGGTCCAGGACTGTTACCCTCCTCAGATGGACATCCTGAACCTTTACTCCGGACTCTTCCATCGGAGCTTCTCGGCCCGGCTGACTGAACTCGCTGCTGCCGGACCCGAACCAGAACCAGAACTAGAACCAGACGACCGCAGCTACCTGCTGTTTTGGATCAACCACTGCTATCCACAGTGAGTCCCCCAACAGGCCTCTGGCAGTTTTAGGTCTTTAGGATCACCTGTCTCCGCTCCGATTGTTCCCACCTGGGTCCTTACCTTGTGTCTATATAGTCCGTGTCTCCCTTTGTCCTGTCAGTTCATCTTGTCCATCAGAACCAGAACCAGAACCAGCGCTGTGTCTGTGTCACTGTCAGGTCTTGTTGCTTTCATACTTTGTTTTATTAGAGTGATTTTTTTGTTTGTTTAATAAATCAGTATTTTGCAGTATTTTGAAACTTTGGTCAGAATCTCAGGGAGAACACCATCAGGTCATAACCAACAGAACCTCAGAGAGAAAAACATCACGTCAGAACCTCAGAGAGAACACTGACAGATCAGAACCAACAGAACCTCAGAGAGAACAAAGTCAGGTCAGAACCAACAGAACCTCAGGAGTTGTGTCTTTGGGTTCTGGTCCATGGTTTTGGTCTTGACCCGCATACGCTGAATGTTCTCCAGGCTTCAACCTGTCTCCTCTTTACTGACACTGTTACTCTTGATGTAAAGTTAAAAAAACACAAATCAAAAGGTTCTGAAACCAGATCAGAGCACGGATTATTCCCAGTCTGAATGTGGGACTCTGGAGGAAACAATTACATTACATTACATTACATGTCATTTAGCAGACGCTTTTGTCCAAAGCGACTTACAATAAGTGCATTCAACCTGATGGTACTAGACATAGACCATAGGTCTAATGAGCTCTCTCTGATCTGGAACCAGTTCTACCTGTTCAGTCTCAGGTGTGTTTGTTTCCTCCGGCAGTGAAATATTAAACCACGAAGAGCTGAAAGGAAAGATAAAGACCGCCTGTCTGGGTTCTCTGCTGCTGCAGGACCATCTGGACCGACTGGAGGACCAGTACCTCAACCACCAAGAGGTAAAGACCAGCAGACTGATGGAACCTGGTCCTGGTCCCAACAGGTCTTTAAGGGGTTCCAAGTGTGTTGAGAAGAGTTCAGGTGTCAGTTAGAGAAAAACAGAGTGACATGTTTTTCTTTCTTCAGGACAAATTGAAGCTGTGGCTGAACGCAGCTCTGAGGAAAGAAGAGGAGAGCTGGCTGAGCGGCCAGAACCCAGAACTCCTGGACCGGTACCGCTTCAGCCCGCTGGCCGTCGACATCATACAGGTGAGACCAGGAATGCACCACAGGTGGGATTCACAGGTGGGACCCTCAAGTGTAGGACCCTCAGGTGTGACCCTCAGGTGTTACCCTCAGTTGTAGGACCCTCAGGTGTTACCCTCAGGTGTGACCCTCAGTTGTAGGACTCAGGTGTTACCTCAGGTGTAGGACCCTCAGGTGTTACCCTCAGGTGTTACCCTAACGTGTTACCCTCAGGTGTAGGACCCTCAGGTTTGACCCTCAGGTGTTACCTTCTGGTGTGACCCTCAGGTGTAGAACCCTCAGATGTGACCCTCAGGTGTTACGCTCAGGTGTTACCCTCAGGTATTTCCCTCAGGTGTTACCCTCAGGTGTGACCCTCAGGTGTTACCCTCAGGTGTTACCCTCAGGTGTGACCCTCAGGTGTGACCCTCAGGTGCGACCCTCAGGTGTTACCCTCAAGTGCGACCCTCATGTGTGACCCTGAGGTTTGACCCTCAGGTGTTACCCTCAGGTTTGACCCTCAGGTGCGACCCTCAGGTTCGACCCTCAGGTGTGACCCTCAGGTGTTACCCTCAGGTGTTTGTTGTGTTACAGGTGATTGACAGCTCCCTGTCGGAGGTCAGCCATGTGATCAGAGACCAGAGCAAAGGGCACAACAGGGTCACAGCTCACCTGGACAGCTTCCTCAGCAGGTAGGCCCCGCCCACTGACCTCATGAATATTAATGAGCTGATCCAGGTGTGAGTAACGACCAGGTGTGTGTGTTTCAGCTATGAGAAGTGTGTGGAGGAGTTTATGAAGGGAAACCACGGTAACGCCCGCTCAGTGATCAAAGCTCAGCTTGTTTGTGAGCAGCAGCTCAGGTACGTCTCACCTGTCTCTCCACCTGTCTCACCTGTCGCATCTGTCTCCACCTGTCTCACCAATCTCACCTGCCTCACCTGTTCCATCTGTCTCATCTGTCTCCACCTGTCTCACCTGTCTCACCTATCTCACCTGTCTGACCTGCCTCACCTATCTCAACTGTCTCCACCTGTCACACCTATCTCACCTGTCTCATCTGTCTAACCCGTCTAAACTGTCTCCACCTATCTCACCTGTCTCCACCTGTCTCACCTTCTCAGGGATTACATCACAGCTCAGACAGGAAGTTTGTCTGAGCCCCAGAGACAGCGCTGCGTGGATGCTCTGTCGGCCCTGAAGGATTGTGGGTACAGGTGTCTCACCTGTCCACCCCAGCTGAAGGTAAACCAGCTTCAGCTGTCCCCCCCCCCACACACACACACACGTTAACTCCTGCTTCCTGTCCAGGTGGGTCTGGCACAGCTGTGGGCGCCGGGCTGGGTGGACGGGTCACTTCCTGTCGTGGACTCGCTGCTGGACTCTCTGGACCGCCAGCTGAGCGACCTGTCGGACCTGAAGCCCACCTGCAGACAGGTGAGCCGCATCGACCATTCACAGATCAGACATCACTGCTGAGTCAGCATCAACGTCTGCACACTGTAAAACACCCTGTCTGTCTGTCTGTCTCTCTGTCTCTCTCTCTGTCTCCCTGTCTCTCTGTCTGTCTGTCTGTCTGTCTGTCCATCTGTCTGTCTGTCTGTCTCTCTCTCTCTCTCTCTCTCTCTCACTCTCTCTCTCTCTCTCTCTCTCTGAGATGGCGGAGTGTGTGTGGAGCTGAGAGGTTTTTGTTTGAAGTGTGTGGGGTTTTTGTAGGAAAACTTCCCTTTAGCTTTTTTTCTGTTTATGTGTTTGCTTTGTGTTTGTTGTTTTCGAACACAGTATAGTTTTGGTGTGTGTGATTGTGTGTGGGGGAGAACTTTGTGTGTGTGTGTGTGTGTGTGTGTGCTGACTCGGCACCATGCTGGTGTCCGGGGCTGCAGCGGCTGACTTTGAGCGTTTAACTCGCCGTCATGCCGTCAAGCTGGTGCCCACGGTGCCGTGCAGTGTGGAGGAGGCTGGCCTGGCTGTGGGTGAGGTGGTGGGTTATGAGTGTGTGAAGTCAGCCTCCAGGATGAACGGGGCCATTGTTAGCCCGGCAGCCAAGGTGATCATTTCCAACGTTCCCCCGTTTATTAAAAATGAGGATCTGATGAAGGGACTGTCTCGGTATGGTCAGTTTGTGTCACAAATAAAGATGGTGTCGCTTGGCTGTAAGTCAGACAGGCTGAAGCATGTGGTTAGTCACCGCAGACAGGTGTTCATGGTTCTTAAAGATCCAGCCCATGATCTCAACCTGTCGTTCTCTTTTAAAGTTGATGGCTACACTTACATGGTGTTCGCAACGTCAGAGACGATGAAATGTTTCGGTTGTGGAGTAGAGGGTCATCTTATCCGGTCCTGTCCGGAGAGGAGTGGGGCAGGGCAGCCGGCGGCTACCGGCGCCACCGCTGCTGCCTCTACTCCGGTACTGCTGCTGCCCGGGGCGGAGCCGCCGCGGGCTGCGGGGTCTGAGGCGGCTGCTGATGGAGATCCACCGCAGCCGGTGCTGCTGGCGGGGAACCGCCGCGGTCCGCCCGGTCCGGTGCTGCTGGCTGGGACCCGCCGCAGCCGGCCGGGTCGGGGAGCAGCAAGGGCGGGGAACCGCTGCAGCCGGCCCGGCCTGAGGGAGCCGTTGGCGGGGAGCCGTTGGCGGGGAGCCGCCGCGGGTCGCTCGGTCGGAGGTCGCTGCTGCTGGGGCTCTGTCGGCTGCGGGGCTGGAGCCTCTCCAGGTACAGGAGGCAGTCAGCGTTGAGGTGAGTGACCCAGGGGAAACCCCCCTTATTTGTTTTGACACATCAGCTGAGAACGATCAGGAGCGAGGTGAAATCAGTGGGTCTGGTGCGAGCCAAAAGGTAAATAATGATCACGTGACACCACAGTCTGACACAGGACTGGATGATGACGATTTAAAGGTCTCACAGAAAAGAAAGAATTCTGTTTCAGGGAGTAGCAACACTAAAGGGTCCAAAAGAGCAGTGTCGCTCAGTCAGGATGGGGACAGTGACTTTGTCCTGTCACAGGAGTCACATCCCTACACTGGCATTGAAATAAAGAGATTCTTGGAGAGAACTAAAGGTCAGAGGCTCATTACAGTAGAGGAGCATTTCCCAAACCTGAGACAGTTCCTGATTTCAGCTAAATTTCTGACAAGAAAATCTGGGACAGGAATCATTTAGAGCCCCATCCTGCTTCTTCCAGCAGGATCACACAGATGGTGAAAACACATAGTCTGTCTGATGTATGGAGGGTTTTTAACAGTAATCACAAACAATACACTTGGAGTCATTCAAAAGAGAATTTGTTATCATTAGCTCGGCTGGACCGTTTTTATTGTTTTACGCAACATTTAAATATTTTTAGAAGATGTTATATTCAGCCTGTGGGTTTTCGTGATCATGCTTTAGTCTCCTGTTCTGTTTTTATTAAGAATATTCTTCTAAAAAGCGCCTATTGGCATTTTAACACAGCTCTTTTAGACAACCAGGCTTTTAGGATTGCTTTTAAGTATTTTTGGGAGAGCCATAGGGAGAGCAGACCTGCCTTTCCCAGCACTCAGCAGTGGTGGGATTTTGGGAAGGCGCAGATCCAACAGCTGTGCCAGCAGTTCACTTGCAATGTCACAAGAGACTTAACTCGATCTTTTAAAAATCTGGA
Organism: Centropristis striata; assembly: GCF_030273125.1. Classification (NCBI taxonomy): domain Eukaryota; kingdom Metazoa; phylum Chordata; class Actinopteri; order Perciformes; family Serranidae; genus Centropristis; species Centropristis striata. Next base: position 16,721,255 of record NC_081533.1, read on the forward strand.
GTTTGAGGCGGAAGAACTGCAGTCCCTAGCAGAGTCCTCTGGAAATCGAAGGCTTCTAGACTCCCTCAAACAAAAAAAGGCAGCCATAGCCAACCTGCTAGGGGTGTCAGCACAGGGGGCTCTGGTCAGGTCCAGGTTTTTAAATGTGGTTCAGATGGATGCCCCATCTCAATTTTTTTGGGCTGGAGCGGAAAAATAGACAAAGGAAGATCATTCATTGCTTACGTACGGATAGTGGCTCTGAGGTCTCAGACTCGTCTGAGATCAGAAAGTTTGCTGTCGGTTTCTATAGAAACCTCTTTAGGAGTGAATGGTCAGATAATCCAGATGTGCACAGCAGCTTCCTTGCAGGTCTCCCTCAGGTAGACTCGGAAGTAAACTCAGAGCTCGGGGCAAATCTGACCCTGCAGGAGCTGTACACGGCAATGATGAGTTTGCAGAGTGGTAAAGCACCAGGGATCGACGGTCTTCCTATTGATATTTACAAGTCCTTTTGGTCCATCATAGGACATGATCTGCTGGAGGTGTTGTCAGACAGCCTTCAGGGGGGGCGGCTCCCTTTGAGCTGTAGGAGGGCCGTCATCACCCTGTTACCAAAGAAGGGAGACCTGCAGTTGATAAAGAACTGGAGGCCGGTGTCGTTGCTGTGCACGGATTATAAAATCCTTTCCAAAGCTCTGGCCCTTAGATTGAGAGAAGTGATGGCATCCATCATCCACCCTGACCAGACCTACTGTGTTCCTAGCAGGCTTATAAGTGACAATGTCACTTTAATTCGAGATGTTCTGGCAATTTCCAGTGAATTGGGTCTTGATACTGGTCTGATTTCAATAGATCAGGAAAAGGCGTTTGACCGGGTTGAACACCAATACCTTTGGCGAACTTTAGCCGGGTTTGGCTTCAACCCTGGGTTCATTGCCAAGATCCGGGTTCTCTATAGTGACATTGCGAGTGTGCTAAAAATTAACGGTGGGCTGAGTGCGCCCTTCAGTATTGGGAGGGGGGTGAGGCAGGGTTGCTCTCTTCGAGCCGCTGCTTCATCAACTACGACAAAGACTGACAGGTGTGTCTTTTCCCAGTTGTCCTGTGTCTTTTAAAATGTCTGCCTATGCTGATGATCTTGTTGTACTTGTAAATTCACAGAAAGACATTGATGTTTTAATTGACACTGTTAAGTTATTTGGTTTTATTTCTTCTGCAAAGGTCAACTGGGGAAAAAGTGAAGCAGTGATGGTGGGGGAGAGGCTGGGGGGCCAGCTCATCCTGCCTGCTGAACTCACCTGGAAGAAGGGTGGGCTGAGATACCTTGGTGTCTTCCTGGGGGATGAGACCATGATAAAAAAGAACTGGGATGGTGTCCTTGAAACAGTAAAAGGTCGACTTAATAAGTGGAGGTGGCTCCTCCCCAAAATGTCGTATAGAGGCAGAGTCCTGATAGTCAACAACCTGGTCTCATCCTCCCTGTGGCACAGGTTGGCCTGCATGGACCATCCAGCCTCTCTCCTCTCCCAAGTACAAAGGGTTTTAGTTGATTTTATTTGGGACAGGATGCACTGGGTCCCACAGAGTGTCCTCTTCAAGTAGGGGTGCTGCTTTTCGTTTACAGTTTATTCAGAGACTGTTAACTGGACCAGAGGACACTGTGTGGAGGCCTCTAGCCTGCTGCATCCTGAAGCGTTTTAACAACCTGGGTTTAGATTTTAATTTATTTTTAATGAACAGCACACAGATTAACAGGTCATCATTTCCTAGTTTTTGTAAGAGCGTTTTTAGTGTCTGGAGCTTAGTAAAAAAGGAGAGACAGAAGCAGGCAGACTCGCTGCACTGGTTGCTGCAGGAGCCGGTCTTCCATGGGACAGTACTGGACCTTCCGGGCTGGGCGGGCCCCTCTCTGTCCTCCTTGTTCCGGGCTGCAGGAGTCACCACTCTGAGCCAGGTGGTGGAGCTGGCTGGGTCCCGGCTGCAGGACTCTGATGCTCTGGCTTCCAAGGTGGGGGTGAGGTCCAGAAGGGTGATGCAGCAACTCCTGGATCACTGGAGGGAGAGGCTGAGTGGTCACGAGCTCCGGATGCTGGACAGCTTCTCCTCAGGTGAAACAACAGCCAACACACAGGACCCCTTCCCCCTGATCCAGCTGGGCCCAGACCTGCAGGACTGTGCAGGCCCTTATCTGGACCGCTGCCCTCAGGCCTCTCTGCAGGAGGCTTCAGGGAAGACTTTGTATCACCTGATGGTAAAGACTCTGAACAGGGACAAGCTGAGTGGGCGGACCGACACTCCCTGGAGGAGTCACTTTGACCTGGGGGGGTTGAGACCGGCCTGGAGGTCTCTGTACAAACCTCCACTGACCAAGAGGCATGGGGACTTACAGTGGAGGATTCTCCATGGGGTAGTCGTCGTCAACTCCTTCATCTCTGTGATCAACAGAGATGTGGAGGACAGATGCCCGTTCTGCACGGAGAGAGAGACAGTGTTTCATTGTTTTTCTGAATGTCACAGATTGTCGGTACTGTTCTTTTTCCTGCAGAAGGTTTTCATGGCCTTCACTGAGGTCTTCACACGAGGGGTTTTTATATGTGGTTTTAAATGCACTCGCCAGAAGAAGGAGAAGAGCCAGCTCCTGAACTTTGTGTTAGGCCAGGCTAAAATGGCTGTGTATGTGAGTAGAAAGAGGAGGGGGGAGGGGGGAGAAACCATCTGCCCTGTCCTCATGTGTGGAGCTGATCAGGGCCAGGATCAGGCTGGACTTCAGCTTTTACAAGATCTCTGGAGACTTGGACTCTTTAAGGAACTTGTGGTGTTACCAGGATGTGTTGTGTCAGATGTAAGGTGATGACCTGGTGTTTGGGGATGTGCTTAGGGTGTGATGTGTTTCTGTATGTGTATGTGGGATATGTGCTGTAAGTTATGTTTATGTATAGTATGTGTGCATACAAGTGATGTCTATGTTTTTTTTTTAAACACAAAGTGAAGCTGTTTTAAGTGTGGCAAATAAAGTTGTGTTTTAAAATATCAAAAATCTCTCTCTCTCTCTCTCTCTCTCTCTCTCTCTCTCTCTCTGTCTCTCTCCGTCTGTCTGTCTGTAGTCCGTGCTGTCAGTCCTCCAGGAGGACCTGGTCCTGCAGTATGTGAAGAGGACTCTGAGGACCAGGACCAGGAGCAGAGAGCAGCAGGTGGGCGGGGCTCAGAGGATGACTGAAGACGCTCGTAAGATCAGCGACTTCTTCCAGCAGGAGGTGAGACACGTGCACGCTCATACATGTGCACGCTCCTTCACGTGCACGCCCTCACTGCCGTACGTTGTCCTCAGGGCGGTGGCACTCCGTGGCTCGGCGAGATGCTCTGCAGCGTTGCTGAGGTTCTCCGTCTGCAGGACCCAGGAAGTGTTCAGCTGGAGGTCGTCAGTCTGGCAAGGAGGTTCCCCGACCTTAGGTAAGGCTATAAGCCCTGCCCCCTGGTGGCTACAGTACAGGCTATAAGCCCCGCCCCCTGGTGGCTACAGTAAAGGCTATAAGCCCCGCCCCCTGGTGGCTACAGTACAGGCTATAAGCCCGCCCCTGGTGGCTACAGTACAGGCTATAAGCCCCGCCCCCTGGTTCCTACAGTACAGGCTATAAGCCCCGCCCCCTGGTTGCTGTAGTACAGGTTATAAGCCCCGCCCCTGGTTGCTACAGTACAGGCTGTAAGCCCCGCCCCCTGGTTGCTACAGTATAGGCTATAAGCCCTGCCCCCTGGTGGCTGTAGTACAGGCTATAAGCCCCGTCCCCTGGTTGCTACAGTACAGGTTGTAAGCCCCGCCCCCTGGTTGCTGTAGTACAGGTTATAAGCCCCGCCCCCTGGTGGCTGCAGTACAGGTTATAAGCCCCGCCCCCAGATGGCTACAGTACAGGTTATAACCCCTGCCCCCTGGTGGCTACAGTACAGGTTATAAGCCCCGCCCCCTGGTGGCTGTAGTACAGGTTATAAGCCCCGCCCCCTTGTTTGTTGTTGTGAATCTTGTTGTTATTGATGTTGTCATTTCGTCTCCCCAGCAGCGCTCACGTGGCGGCACTGCTGTCTCTGAAGGCGGGGCTCTCGGCGGCAGACATTCGCTCCATCAGGCGCAGCGTGGAGGAGAACCGCCCCCTGGGCGCCTCCACCAATCAGAGCCCTCCATTCTTCTCCAGGGTCAAAGTGAAATGGATCAATAAGATCAACAAGATGTTAGCCTGATAGAGTGTTAGCCTTTTACCCTGTTAGCATGTTAGAATGTTAGCATGTTAACCTGTTAGTCTGTTAGCCTGTTAGCTTGTTTTATTATTAGGGCCTCGGGGCAATCGCACCGAGCACTGGTCCCATACAGCAGTATACTGTTATACTGTGGATTTCTTCTTATTCCTCTTGCGGACGCAATTTCGTCCCGCAACTTATATATAAAAATGTGCGGTTTGATTGGGATCGGTGTGCTATTACTTTTCTCTATGGAATGCGAATTTTTCGCGACGTCGCATCGCGAAGTCGCAAAATTTTGCATTGAAATGAATGGGACGGCCGAAAGAAAATCAGCAAAAAAGAACATTAATTGAAGATTTTCAGACGTCTACTTCTCCGGCATAATTTCACCTAGAGACTCCATTTAAACTTTAAACAGTAGACACAAGTCTTGTGTATTGGTGTATTAATTTGCATTTCAATAGGTCATATAGTTTTTTATCAATCCCTGTTCAATGACCATGATCATTTTTGGAGAAATTCTGAGATTATAATGGTTGTGTATTGCACGGAATGTTCGTGTCAGAGTGTGTGATGTCATCGCTCAGAGTGTAGAGGGAGAGGTAAAACTGTCAAAAAATAAATTTGAAAACTGCGCTCCAGGCCGCAAATTCCACTCTACAGAAATCATTTATACATAGAAATGTAGGAACATTTGTCTTCTCACTCACAATCCTCTGGTAAAGCTGTCAGAGTTATAGTTTGGGCGTACGACGCAAAGATGCGCCACCAAAACCACCAACAGCCTCATTGGGTCCCATATTAAAAACGCAGGAAGATTTCGGAAAAAGTGAGATTTAACTGTTTTTTTAGTTCGCTCTAACAAAGCTATTTTTTCATTTTTCTTAAAAAAAAAAACATATGTAGAGGTTCAGGAAGAACTCAGGACGCTCAAAGTGAAGTCGGATCAATGATAGGTATTATGGTTTTGCCAAAAATGCTTTCTGTTCGAGGCCAGAAATTTCACTCTGCCCACCTCTGGCTGCTTTCACTCTGCCAGAAGATTCCACAGCTGTTAATTCCGTTGATTGCTCTGCTCTGATTGGTCGACCCCAACGCTATGATGATTTAATGTAATAACAGTTAAAGATACACGCACGCACACACACTGGTCATTTAATGTAATATCAGTTAAAGATACACGCACGCACACACACACTGGTCATTTAATGTAATAACAGTTAAAGATACTCGCACGCACACACACACTGGTCATTTAATGTAAAAACAGTTAAAGATACACGCACGCACACACACACACACACACACACATATGCGCGCGTAAGCGCGCACACTCCTCCAGATACAAATGTTTCACACACACACACACACACACACACACACAAACACACACATTTTGAGGTTAAAGGGCATAGGTTGCTGTATAAATAAATACTTGAAGAGGAATGTTTGTTGTAGGTGTGCTCCTTGTATATTATATAGTATCATAACATTACTAGTATTAATTGTTTGAAATCTCTGAAGAATCTCATCATAGTGTACACACACCGGCAGTAGCCCCCGTGGCCCTTTCAAAATTTCCCCCAGAGGAAATTTTCTAGTTATTATTATTATTGTTATTGTTACTCCAACTATTATTATTATTATTATTATTGTTAGCCTGTTAGCATGTTAGCCTGTTAGCTTGTTTTCATTTTTATTATTATTATTATTATTATTATTAATATTAGCATGTTAGCCAACGTGTTAGCGTGTTAGCCTGTTCACTTGTTAGCCTTTTAGCTTGATAGCATGTTAGCCTGTTAACGATCAGTCAACCTCTGTGATGCTTCATCACAAAGCATTTTCTTTTGGAAGTGTCAGTGTTCCTGTGTTTTGATTATTAACAGCGTCATGGTAACGAGCTCCAGAAAACATCAAATATGACTCATTAATAAATAAATAAATAAATAAAGTTTTTGATCATGAATCATTTATTTAAGTTAAATGAGAATCTTTTTCAGAGCAGACTCCAGGTCAGTTCTGTGTTTTAAGATCAAACAGACTCTAATAACTCGTCCAGGTCTCTGGGTTCTCAGGTCTAAAGATCTGAATCAGTGGGACGGTCTGTGATCTGAAGCTCAGACCAGATGTTAGAAGAGACCAGAGACCAGATGTTAGACCAGAGACCAGATGTTAGACTAGAGACCAGATGTTCGACTAGAGACCAGATGTTAGACCAGATGTTCCAGATGTTAGAGGAGAGACCAGAGAGCTCAGCTGTGATTTATATTGATATATTCTGATTCCTCTCTATAGAACAGACTCGGTGTTGACGTGTTCCCACTCACCCAAATCAGAGCTGCTCATATCTTAATCAAGCAGAAGTTTCCTGTAAAGAGACTGTGACTGTTGGTCAGATTTCTGTGTGTTTGTGATGCATTTTAAACTGAAGCCCACATCCATGTAAATATATATATATATATATATATATATATATATATATAGATAGATAGATAGTTGTAGACTGCATCTACAACAGACAGACAGAGACAAAGACAAAGAGGGACAGACAGAAAGACAGACGGACAGACAGACAGACAGACAGACAGGTCTGAGTCATTCCATCAGATAAAACTCAGTTCTTTGGCAACTGAATGAAAAATATTGATTGAAGAAATCATGACTCAGACTCAGACAGAACCATCATCTGCTACATATTATCACCAGAACATAACTTTAAAAACTACTTCTCCTCCAGTTTAGCTCTGCATTCCCACAGCACTGTCAGACTGGAGATGGACGGCTCAATCAAAAATAAAGTCGATGCAACAGGTTTCAGCTCTGAGATGCATTTGAGTGGATAAAAGTTTGCTCAAGACCTGTAAATGGACTTTAGTGTGTAAAGTCAGCTCGCCTTTCCAGGTAATTTCATTCAAACATTTTATGCCAATTGCAATGGATCAATTTTAGCTGAAATATGAAGCCAAGTCTGTGTAAAAAAAAGTTTCTGTTAGAAAAGTTAACCAAAACAAAGCTTAAACTTGTGATATTTCTGTCAAAATCACTTTATTAGGGCCTCGGGGCAATCGCACCGAGCACTACTGTTATACTGTGGATTTCTTCTTATTCCTCTTACGGACGCAATTTCGTCCCGCTACTAGTCCTACAACTTGAAGAGTTGCAGGACAAATTATATATCAAAACGTGCGGTTTAATCGGGATCGGTGTGCTATTACTTTTCTCTACAGAATACGAATTTTTCGCGACGTAAGTTGCGAAAAGCTGCCCAAAATTTTGCATTGAAATGAATGGGACGGCCGACAAAAAATGAGCGAAAAAGAACAATAATTGGAGATTTTTAAACGTCTACTTCTCCGGCATAATTTCACCTAGAGACTCCATTTAAGCTTTAAACAGTAGACACAAGTCTTGTGTATCGGTATATTAATCCACGTTTCGATAGGTCATATAGTTTTTTACCAATCCCTGTTCAATGACCATGATAATTTTTGGAGAAATTCTGAGATTATAATGGGTGTGTATTGCATGGAATGTTCGTGCCAGAGTGTGTGATATCATCGCCAGAGTGTAGAGGGAGAGAAAAAACTGTCAAAAAATAAATTTGAAAACTGTGCTCCAGGCCGCAAATTCTACTCTACAGAAATAGTTTATATATAGAAATGTAGGAAAATTTGTCTTCTCACTCACAATCCTCTGGTAAAGCTGTCAGAGTTATAGTTTGGGCGTACGACGCAAAGATGCGCCACCAAAACCACCGATAGACTCATTCGCTCCCATATTAAAAACGCAGGAAGATTTCGAAAAAAAGGGATATGGAACAGTTTTTTTAGATCGCTCTAACAAAGCTATTTTTAAATTTTTCTTTAAAAAAAACATATGTAGACGTTCAGGAAGAACTCGGGATGCTCAAAGTGAATCGGATCAATGATAGGTATTATGGTTTTGCCAAAAATGCTTTCTGTTCGAGGCCAGAAATTCGAGTCTGTCCACCTCTGCTGTCACTCTTTGGGAACATTAACAGCTGCAGTTAATTCTGTTGATTGCCTTTGATCTTTGATGTGATTACAGTTACAGATACACACACACACACACACACACACACACACACACATGCATTAAAGTGCGCACACTCCTCACACATGCATAAACATGCTTCATACACGCACACACAGGTAACTTTATGTGATTTTAATTACAAACAAACGCACACACACACACACACAGGTAACTTCATGTGATTTTAATTACACTTATACACACACACACACACACACATATTTTGAGGTTAAAGGGCATAGTTTGAATCTCTGAAGAATCTCATCATAGTGTACACACACTGGCAGTAGCCCCCGTGGCCCTTTCAAAATTTCCCCAGAGGAAATTTTCTAGTTCTTCATGTTGCATTTAAAACATCTCCAAAAATAAAGCATTTTTAATAACTAGATCTTGTTAAAACCATTAAATTCTGCTCCTCAGAGACACTGTGAAGCCATGATTGATTCTGCTAAGACGAACGGTCACGTGACAAATATTTAATGAAAATCTGTTTACACAGACCTGAGAGGAGAGGACAGGAGAGGTTGTAAAAATGCAAATAGTTCAATATGTCTAGCATGTGGAGGACCAATCTTTTTTTCCAATATTCATGACACTTGTGGACTCTTGTGAAAAGTGTTGAGTATATAAATTACATTTTATTCCATTTAAAAAAAAAATTTGTTTACACAGAGCTGAGAGGAGAGGACGGGAGAGGATGCAAATAGAGGTTGTAAAAATGCAAATAGACCCAACTGGATAAAAGTTTGCTCAAGACCTGTAAACAGACTTTAGTGTGTAAAGTCAGCTCCCCTTTCCAGGTAATTTCATTCAAACATTTTATGCCAATTGCAATGGATCAATTTTAGCTGAAATATGAAGCCAAGTCTGTGTAAAAAACCAGACCGAGCAGCTCCATCTTGATCTACTTGCAGCCCAGCAGACCCCCGAGCAGGTATCTCTCTAATTGGACGAGCTCGGCACGTTCAAGATTTATAACAAGCGTGTCTCAAAGGTCTTTACAGATAAAGAGTCTGCCTACATCTCACTAATCAATCAGGCTGTTAGGTGGGCAGGATGAGAGACAGCCTCCACACACACAGACAGAGGCAGGTAGATAAAACCAAACAATTAGCACACTCTGAGCCATCCGATTCAATAAATTGGAGAGTCTTGAAGAGTTGAGTTCGTAAATTATTTTCACACCAACAGGAATTCAGCTGGCACAGCCTCTGATTATTTTTCTTGGGAGTTTTAAGAACGTACTTATATGCTAAATAAGTTCCACCGGCGGGATTGAAACATATGTTTTCTTTGAAAGACCGCCAAAAATAAACCTTTTATCATCGCAAGAAACTGTAAAAACAGGTATTGTCATCGGAATATGAAATTTCCTACAGTCATTGAACGGAGCATTGGATACAAAAGCTTCCATTCGAAAAAGTAACCAAAACGAAGCTTAAAATTGTGATATTTCTGTCAAAATCACTTTATTCTACACAACTCATTTATTGCTGAGACAACGGTCATGTGACAAATACTCACTGAAAATTTGTTTACACAGAGCTGAGAGGAGAGGTCAGGAGAGGTTGTAAGAATGCAAATAGTTCAATATGTATAGCATGTGGAGACCCAACGGGATAAAAGTTTGCTCAAGACCTGTAAACAGACTTTTAGTGTGTTAAGTCAGCTCCCCTTTGTAAGTCCTAGGCTGGAAAAACAATTCTGAGTTATAATTATCTAAGTAACAGAAAACAGAAGTACACATTTAGGCGACAAATTATCATGTCAAAGTATACAAATCACACCAGATAGATAGATAGATAGATAGATAGATAGATAGATAGATAGATAGATAGATAGATAGATAGATAGATAGATAGATAGATAGATAGATAGATAGATAGATAGATAGATTGATTTAGATTTATTTAATTTCTTCTAATTATAATGATTATAGCTTACATTTAATGAAGACCTCAAATTCAGTGTCTCAATAACATTTAATATGACAAAAGACCAATTTTGAAAAGTATGTTTAATATGGAAATGGCCTTTGACCAGTATGTCCATCTATATGACTCAATACTTGGTTGAGACTATTTGACTTGAACTACTGGAAATGGACTTTTCCATCATATTATAATTTATATATATATATATAGAAAAAATAAATACACTTCTCTATATGGTCTATATGTGTGTAGCATGAAGAAACAATGTTGAAAAATGATAAATAAATTAATTTGTAACCTTTTGAATGTCATAAAAACACTATATATGATTAAACATATTTAAAGGGACAGTTCATCCCAAAATCCAAAATACATATTTCCCCTCTTACCTGTAGTTCTATTTATCAGTTTAGATTATTTTGGTGTGAGTTGTCGGAGTTATCGTCCTTCTCTCAAATATAATGGAACTAGACTCACTTATTGTGCTCAAAGCAGCAAAGAATACATTCGAAATGATTTTGGGGTGAACTGTCCCTTTAAATGCAGGTATAATTACTGATTTACTGGGGAGGAACTGTTACAAGTAAAAAAAAAAGAAAAAAAAAGCAAATGTTGATATCGACGTGGCTGCAAGTCATTAATACAATATTCCAGAGTTATTATCTGTAATAAATGCACGCTTTCTGATGTGAGCCATCATTTGAATCTTGTAAATGTGCAACCACACTGTGATGCTCAAGACAAACTGATGACTCTGCAGGCAGTTATGGCTGCTTATCTCAGCTCAACCCATAGATATCTATGGGATCTGCAGCTCCGGCTCGAAGCCTCAGAACTGCTTGGAAAGACGTTAAAGAATTGATGTGACTGGATAAGTGAGAAAAATGGAAAATCCCCCCGAACTAAAGGAAGGATCCCTTTGATTCTGCAGCTCAGACGTCTTGAGCAGCAGCTGCACCTCAGAAGTGAGAGACTGAAAAGCCGCCAGCTGCTTCTGATTCTGCAAAGCTAACAGAGTGAGAGCCCGTTTCCCTGCAGACCGCTGATCAATAGCTCATATGCAGTTTGGCAGCGATGGTTTAGATGCGTATCTGGCCGGGACGAATGGGCTCTATCTCCAGCAGCACACTTTAATCAGAGGAGGTATTGGGATCTGTGGCTCACACTGAACTGGGGGGGATAACACACACACACACACACACATATACACATACACAATGTGTGCGATCAATCACTTTAATTGATCGAGTGAATAACAGAGGAAGAATGGGCTCAGAAGTCTCCAGTCAGAAGCAGCAGCAGGGTGTTTGTGTGAGATGATGACGGCCACTGAATGCAATTGGCAGGGATCCATAAACTGTGTGTGTGTGTGTGTGTGTGTGTCTAGTCTCAGAGTCAGTCCTCTACACTAGTAGTTCTCAACCTTTTTGAGTCGCGACCCCCAATTTAACATGCATGCGACCCCCGCTCACTGAACAGAATCTCACACGCACAGTTCAGATCATACAAAAAAGAAAGAAAATGACCACAACAAGACACAAAATGACCAAAAAAGAGACAAATTGACCACAAAATGATAAAAACGACACAAAATGACCAGAAAAGACACGAAATGACCAAAAGAAGACACAAAATGACCCAAAAAGAAACAAAATGACCAAATAAAGACACAAAATGACTAAAAAAAGACACTAAATGACTAAAAACACTAAAACACTTTAACACAGTGGAGACAGAGCTGACTTCCTAAATGATTTGGGGACCCCCAGAAACCATCTCGCGACCCCAATTGGGGGTTTCTATTCATTTCTATGGTTTTTAGGTGGACTCCATTGGCAAAAACAACCATTTTACCGTGTAGAACACAAGAGTTGCTGGTGATTTTCAAGTTTATTTATGTTATTTTGTGACTTTGGTGAATGCAAACTAACTTTTTAAAACCCAAACAAACAACTGATAACGAGGCAGCGGTAAACCGGCACGTCCTGTTCTCTGCAAGGTAAAATTACTGTTTTTGTCAAAGGAGTCTGGTGGCGTTGAAGAGAGCATAATTGGATATAACAGCTTCAGTTTTTTTGTCAGAAAAGGCTGTTGGACAGCAGGAAAGTGATGAAAATACACTTTTGAGCTGATACTGATGTTTTTTAGGGTGCTTTTACACGTTTTGCTGCTGACCCCTTTCACCGCAGTACATTTCTCAGCTTCTGTGTCAGTACTTCTGTCTGATTCTCTGAACTGGAGGCGTGCAGACCGCCATGTACTGCAGGAAATACACTGACTCTGGATTAGTAACTCATACAACCCCACTTCAGAAAAGTCAGAACTTTCCCTTTAAACGCTGTTAACCCTCTGGAGTTTGGGGCTGTTTTGTTGGTTTTGACTCTTTTTCATTCTGCCTGTATATGCAACTTAAATAATGATCACCATGCCATGCTGGTATCATCTTTTTTAGCACAACCTCACCTGATAATTTTGTCATTTTGACTTACTGGTTCAACATTTTGAAATACAAAAAACACACAAAAATATATACCAAAAACACGTTTTTTTTTTCAAAAACACAAAATTATTATTATTTTTTATTTTTTTTTACAAAAAATACAGAAAATTACAAAAAAACAACATAAAAACACACAGATCACACACATTAAAAACACAAAAACACACATAAAACCCACAAAAATATACAAAAAAAACATGTTAAAAAAAGTACACAAAATTACAAAAAAAACCATAAAAACACAAAGAACACACACATTAAAAACACAAAAACACACAAAAATTACAAAAAACACAAAAAATGAAAACATTACAAAAAAAACACAAAAAACACAAAAAATTACAAAAACCCATAAAACACACATAAAAACCAAAAAACATACAAAAAACACACACACAAAAAAAGGAAACACAAAAGATTGCATTGACCCTAACCCTAACCCATTGCTGAAAAAGAGTTGATGCACTAAATTGGACATGGAAACTTCGTTTGTACGTCATGAAGAAGTCGCTGCACTCCAACAATCATAAAGAGAGAAGTCCATCAGTGGCAGGCAGAGCTCCGTGATGTGATGAGACATCAGGATGTTGGTGAGAGGATCAGGACTCGCTGGCTGTTTGTCGACTGGAAAAACTCTCTGGGCCGTGGTCGCTCAGACGTAAAATCCACAGCTGAGTGCAACAGCATTTAAGTGCCAAGTTCACTGTTAAAAGTCACTCTGGGAAATGTAGGACATCTGAATGAAGTAGAGGGGGAAAAAAACTCCGGCTGGGGGTCAAACTGACACAGAAAACATGTGGATGTCAGTGAATAAATGTTTGGTTTGTAGCTTCTCTGGAGAGTTGTTAAAGTTTCCAAACATTCACTGCGTCGTGGTGGAACTTTAAGCGTGTGTGTGTCCCAGATCTGCCCGACGACACAAAATCAATTTCCACACCTTTACCTCGGCCTCTCTCAGGCTGTCACTTAGCCTCAGCAGGTTTCTGTACAACCAGGCAGCAAAGGGGGGATTTAAGAATCAAAGCTGTCATCTGGTCCACTTATTGATCTGGACAAATCTCTGCAGAGCAGGAAGGAGCCGGCTGCTGCAGCGGGGATTGTCATCTGAAGATTTTAGGGCGGAAAAAAGCCTCATGAGACAGTTTGACAACAAGGAGCAGTCAAAGTTTGGCCACAAGCCCGAAACTTACATGTAAAAATATATACGATTCACGTCCATTTCTGCCAAGAAGATGAAGAAAAACCAGCCTGTTAGTCATTATACATGGATTAAAATTATACAATACACCTTCATAGTAGATTGGAGCTTTAACAGAAGGTGCTGAATATTCTGTTGACAGAATTCCTTACTCAACTTTCACTTCATATCCAGAAAATGATCCTTGAGCTCAGAATTATCTGTCAAACTTGTTTCAGACAGAACGAGCTGAGGAACGTGGAGCATCACTGACCTCTAGTGGCCGTTTAATGTAATCACACGTCCTGCACACATCAGGATCTACAGATTAACCCTATGGAGTCTTCAGCTATTTTGTCCATTTTTGAATCCTTTTCATCCTGCCTGTATACACCACTTTAACCCTCTGGAGTCCATGAAAGCGCCAGAGCACGACTTCTTCATGACATCACAACGTGAAAACGAAGCAGCATGGAGCCCTGCTGTCAGCTGAACTCTAAAGCTTTTGGCTTTTTATTTACTCAAGTTTCCATGTCCAATTTAATGCATGAACCCTTTTTTAGCAAAGGTAAAAAAATTTTTAAAAAAACACCTAGAAGTGTATTAACACTTTTACTTTTTTTTGCAGAGATTTTTCCAATTTAGCTTTGTGCATTTAGCATTTGTAATGCAATCTTTATTGTTTACTAGGGTTTTTTTTGTTGTAATTTCTGTGTTTTGTATTTTTTATGTTTTTGATGTGTTTGTATGTGTTTTTTGTAATTTTGTGTGTGTTTTTGGTTTGTTTTTTGTGTTTGTGTGTTTTTTTGTAATTTTTGTGTTGAAAATGTTGATCCAGTAATTGAAAATGAAAATAATCAGGTCATATAGGTGAGGTTGTGCTGAAAACAATGATACCAACACGTCATGGTAAAGATTTGTAAGTGGTTTATATACAGGCAGAATGAAAAGTCAAAGTCAAAAACCAAAAGAATAGCCTCAAACTCCAAAGGGTTAAGTAATGTGAATGCTTAGACTTCTGATTAAAAAAAATGTTCAAATGCCATGTTGGTATATTTTCTTCAGAACAACCTCACCTATATGACCTGATAATAATGATTCCATCCTGACTTACTGGATCGACAGTTTGAACCCAAAAGAAACAAAGAAAAACGGACATAAAATGTGATTTTGAATCAGGTTTTTTCCTGTTGACCTTTGAGTTTGGGGCTATTTTGGCCGTTTTTGAACCCTAATTCTGCCAGTAATTACCACTTTTAAATAATGTTTTCCATGCCATGTTGGGAGATTTTTTTCAGCACCATCTCAATGATTTTTTTTCCCACTTTGACTTACTGGATCAACGATTTGAGCACAAATCTGAATTACTTTTCACTTCCAAGACACTATCATGCTCAATGAAGAATTTTAAATGTTGCAAATGTGAACAAACATAAGAGTTCTATCATTTTATACTATATTTGTATATGGAGTTTACAGCCAGAACTTTAGAGGTATAGGTAAAAAATAAAATAATCCTCATGATTCTCATGAAGCCAGTCTAAGTTCTGTCTGTGAAGATTATAAGGACATACTTTATTAAACTAAATATATTTCACCTTTATATGAATGAACAATATAGCCATAATGAGGCACAATTGATTGTTTTGTGTTAAAAATAATATTTTCTATATTTTTAAACATATTTTTGATTCGCAAATTACTGTGATGCGTCCAGATAAAAAAAGTCATGGTTTCCCCACACTTATATACAATTAACTTTATAAAAAATAAATAATTTGTTTAAAAATGTATAATTTAACATAATATAATCAAACAATGGTTTTTAACAATGTACAAAGAACAAAATCTGAATGAAAATTGATGAGAAAAAAATGGTTAAATGTTACGTTAATAATAGAATTGTTTGCATTAAAATGTGTATTTTTTATAAAATACATTTTGGTGATTCCAGCTACCCTTGAGCATATTTAAGTGCTTGCCAAGGAAAAGAAAGAAAAACTTTAGTTTAAAAAAAAAAAAAAAAAAAAAAAAAAAATGTGTTACGATAATGAATTTTGCTCACAGTGTCTCTAAAAATGTCAGAAAATACCTTAAAATGATTTAAATAGATTATAAATTCATATTAAACAGTGACTTTAGATTGTATTTGTTATAAAGGGTCAAAGAAAATATGTATTCAATGCTCTTGGATGTTTGTTATGAGCTGCACCATGTTCATGAGAATCACCCTATAACCCGAATGATGATATTTTATCCAATACATTTAAAAAAAAAACATCTTTATTTTAAGAGTACGCATGACAGCCATTTAAAAATAGCACATTATCATCCGGTCGTCTTTTATACAAATAATTAGCATAGATATGGACATGATAATAAACACTGTACAACGTACGGAAATACACAAATACCTGCTAACGTCAACATTGTTTGAAAACAAATAAAAACTTGTGGGCCGGGTGATAATTATCAGTGAAAAGTAACTTTCTCCACCATTATCGTTCACAGAGGGCTTACAAATGACTAATGAATTAAGATTTTTTTCCCCTCTAATCCTTTTGTAAAAATCTATAAAAATCAAATCTATTAAATAAAAAAAAAAGTTCTGAAATGTAACACTAAGAGAGCCATTATTAACCTTAAACTGGCCAAACTTCTTAATAACAAATGCCCACATTAAAACTCTTTTCCATCACAAACTGGACTTAAAGGTTTATTACCAATATTATATAAAAGACAGGCTGGACTACATGTATAAATATTAAACATATTGACAAATTATATACAGGTTTGAGGAAATATATTTTAAAAACATTTTCACTCATTTTAGACTGGCAAGATGATATTTTAGTGGAAGGAGACGTCTCACTGAGATAAAGCTTCTTCCAAAGTGTCGACGTCGACCAGCGGCAGGGAGGCCACTTCGAAAAACACCCTGAAAGATAAAAAACCATCCATTCATATTCAGAGGAGATATTAAAGAGAGACACTACAGGCAAAAACACTGTTTTTCATGCACTGGTCAATTTGGGCCATTTTTCTCCCATAACATGTCTTCTTTCAGAAAAGTGGAAAGAAAAGATCCAAAAAACAAACATTAAGATGTTTTTCTTTAACTATATTTTGTAGATTTCTCCCAACTGAAACTTAAAATTAAACTAAAAGTTAGCGTTATATTGCAGCGTGTAGCACCGTGAACCAAGTTTATAATAGTTTTGGATTTTTCATTAGTCTTAGTTTTAATTTCGTTGTGAATTTGTTTTCAAATTCAGTTAGTTTTAATTTATTTTTTGAAAATGCTTAGTTTTAGTGTTCACTTTTATTAGTTTTAGAGTCCGTTTTAAAAAAAAAAAAAAAATTTCTGTATCCAATGGTCAGATTTCTGTCACATGCAAATTAGTGCATATTTAATGAGTTCCTGGCGAATTTGCATATGTAAACATAACATTTCAAAAAACTTGTGATCCAAAAAAAATATTGTCTTAATGTAAATAAGAAACTGGGGAAGTTTCATGGTGATATCTATAAGTTTAAAAAAAAAAAATTTCACCTATAGTGTCTCCATTTAGGTACGCAAGTAAATTTTATTCATAAAGCGCTTTTCACAGGAAAAAAAAAAAAAAAAAAAAAAAAAAAAAAAAAAAAACACAAAGTGCTTTACAAGGTCATAAAAAAAAAAAAAAAAAAAAAAAAAAAAAAATCATACAAGCAAACACAGAAAAACACAATGCTAGAAAACATTAAAGAGCTATTTATTCAAAGGCTCGATCACCCCGAGTATTTAAGCCGCTAATCTACTTTAAACGCCGTTTTTATGACTTACTTGTGCGAGTATTTGTTCCTGATGGCTTTCAGTTTATCGTCTGGAGGAGCTCCGAGCATCTGGTGGAGTTTTCTGACGACGGGCGCCAAATCCGACGTCTGGTAACCAGAGTGGAACTGCAGGATGGGACGCTGCAGCACAACAAGAAATGAGAAAAGAAACACATTTGTATACAAAAATGTCATCATGTTGAATCCTTGAAGCCACACAAACTCTTTGCTCGGCTTTCATTACCCGTCCTCTGCAGATTTCTTTTTACATAAAAATCATCATTTCTAAATTGGAGGCGATTCTGGAGTCAGCCGGGAACAAAATGAAATTACCCGCTGCCCCTTGCACTACTGCTGCCATGAGAACTCATTTGCATGGGAAAACTATTTGCATTTAAATTGAAGGGAGGCGGATCATTCTCTGCTCTTTGTTCACGACTGAAAAATTCTGAACAGTTTCACCTTAAACGGCCCGGCAGAAGCATCAGGAACTGTTCCTTTAGCGCCCCGGGTTTGTGTTCCTACTACACAAATTAAATAATTGCAAACATGCGGCCAATTACACATTTAGCTTCTTTTAAAATGGCCAAAACCTCCATTACACAACCACTGGTGGACGACATCAAAACCCATCCGCCGTTTTGAAGTTAACTGGAACCAGGCCACTCGTTCACAGTTTAAGTGTTTGTGACATGTAACCTAATTCCCACATCCAAAACCGAGAACACAATGTTAAAAATCTGCTGTGTAGGAGTGGATCAACGCCTAAAACTTTGGCAACCGCAACGTTTGTCCTTTGTTAATTATGGACAGCTACCACAGGACATAATATATGTCAATTAATTTTTTTAATGTATTTAATGTAATTTTTTAATATATGTTAATTAATTTAATTAAGGAGTGCACCGATCGATACGTCAAACCGATCTTATCTACCTCCCCAAGGGTCTGAAAATTTAAAGCATTTTCAAGGATTTCAAGCAACCGTACGAACCCTGTTTATTGTTGACCTGCTATCTCCCCCTAAACATCCACTGCCCACAACTTCTCAAAAAAAAAAAAAAAAAAAAAACCCATTTAAGCTGGGAAAGCATTACTGCATTATTTTTAAAACCGGCGCGTTCTTACGTTATTTTTTTATTTATATTATTTATTATATACGTTATTATATTATTATTCTTGAGCTATTTTCGGTCTCTTGGCCAATGAAATGCATCAGAATACATGTGGGAGTGTCGCAATGCATCATGGGACTTTTCCAGAACTGAAATCATGGCTGAAGACGACTATAGCGGAGGGAGCTCAGATATAACAGCTGTAAGCTCTCAAATACTTTTTAAATTTCATTTCTATCTGCTACAGAGGCTGAAAAATCTATTATTTAGTAGGAAGAGTTGACACTTCTGATGAATTAACAGAAAAACTTCAGGTTTTAGGGGGTTATTTTAAAATCGCCCAGAGGTTTTACAGGCATTTTTTTTACAGGCGTTTTAGGCCTAAATGGGTCAAGTGAGCGTACCCATCCTCCCAGGTCTTTGGTGAGCAGCGCCATCAGCAGGCAGGCTGAGGCGAGCCGCGAGCCCCTCTCCACCACCAGCTCCATCTCCATCAGACTCATCTCACAGAAGTATCGGGCCAGCGTCAGCGTGTCCATCCCCGCGTTCACACACTGCAGAGAGAGCACAGAAACACTCAGAGAGACTGGAGAGCTACAGAGCTTCCAGTCGTTCCTTCCTTCTGCAGTAAGACTATACTATTCATCTAGCTCTGCCGGAACCAACATTACTGAAATGCACTAAACCTACGCACGACACTTTGCTATGTTATTAATATTATTACTGTTATTATTATTGTTATATATACTGTTGCTGCCATTACTATTATTACTATATACTGTAATATACTACTATTATTATACCGGCCTTATTTATTATTATTACTATTATTATATATCATATTATTTTACTTATAAAATTAAAATGAAAAATATAAATAAAGTAATTCTATTGTTTATTATCTATTACTACATATTATATATATTATATACTGTACTATTATTATTATTATATACCGTCTAGTCACTATAGCATTGTTGCCATCATGTCACCAGTTTAATTATTACCATCATCTTGCCAACCTACCAACTGATGTTCTTTTTTTAACTTCTTAAGTGTCCTTGTTCTATTCTGTGCTTTGTTTTCTATTGTTGTTTTTATTTATGCTACCTCAGTATTTTATTCTATTGTATTTTATTGTACTTCAATACCGGACTGCTGTGACAACCGAATTTCCCTTCGGGGATGAATAAAGTAATCTATCTATCTATCTATCTATCTATCTCTTTCTGAAGAGCTGGAGATTTTTTAAAGTGCTGTCAAGTAAGCCGTCCACTCCACACACACCTTGGCGTAGCGTCTGAGGAAGCGGTAGGGGATGGGGATGTTGATGTCGAAGGAGAGCGCCTGCAGGATGGTGGCCTCCATCGAGATCAGCTCCTCCCTCTTGTACGCATCGTCACAAATGTAGAGGAAGTCGTCGACGCACGGCGGACTGCGCTCCTGCAGGAGAAGAAAAAACATGAAACAGGAGTCAGGAAAACTAAAAGTCGCTCCTACAAGATTACAGGAGCTCCTTAAAACAGCTATAGGAAGCCTGTATTTTAAAAAAGATTTCCAGGCTCTGAAAGCCTTTATCATCCTATCTAAGTTGTTACTATGGATACAAGCGTGAAAATAAACTTTACAGAATTTATACCCACATCAATCAATCTATATTGACTTTTTTTTTTTTAGCTGTTCATATTTGCATTGATTATTAAAAGGTTTGTAGCTCATTTCAGGTTTACGTCCTCTAAATTAAACGGGATTGCTTCATTTCAAATATTAAAAAATTTTGATTTCATGGGTGATTGTGCGGATGAAACACCAGATAGTGTATTTAAAAAAACCCCACAAATAAGACGCAATTCTCAAGGAGGATAATGACATTTAAATGTATTCCTAACTTTGAAAACCTAACAGTTAGAAATAAGCATTCTCCAAACTGAACTTTAACAAACTAGGGAAAAAAGGCCATTTAAAAAAGAAACCTTTAGTTACTAATCTGAGTTAATCAGAGTCCAGTTGAATACTTGGGAAAACCATTTTATTATAGTTGGTACGTTAGTCCTTTTAGTAACCTGGACTTTATATGCTTAGACTATTATTTAATTTTAATTGCACACTGTGCGTCTTTACCTCAAACTTGGAGGCTATGAGCATGGTGGTGGAGCCGACGAGCTGCAGCATCTCTCTGTGGACGGGAGTCTTGGCGAGGAAGTGGTCGGCCATCTTTACGGCCAGGTACAAGGTCTCATGGTACAGCTCAAAGTTCTCCTGAAGAAACATGCATATGGGTCAATGACGTGATCTCACCCAGTGTCAGTTGGTGTAACCAGTATTTTTCCCCCCATAAAAATCTGATTATATACAGGGGGAAAAAAGTGAATTAAAATGAGAAAAAATACAATCCACATTTACATTTCAACACTATGGTTTCCAACAAATTTTACATAATTTGTCAAAACTTTAGAAAAAAAAAGGGTTGTATTTAGAATATGTTCCACTCAATATTGACAAAATGTGTAAATAGAAATACTAAAAAAAAAAAAAATAAATTGTTTTTTAAAAAAGTAATTATATGTAGACGTCCACTTAAATACAATGTAGGTGGATGAAGTATTTAATATTTATATTTTTTTGTGGCTACACCATTTGACATCTTGCCAACCCTTATTTGTCACTGACACAGTCAACACGCTGCAGTACGGCATGAGCTTTAACCCTCTGAACCCTTTGCATTTCTTTGAAAGTTCCCCCCAAAAACCCTGTTTATCATAGAAAAAAGAAACTGTATAAATGGGCATCATCGTTGAAATTTGATTTCAGCAGTGCTGAGCAGTAGCACAGTGCTAATAGGCTAACAGTTAGCTCTGTAGCAGTACAGTGTGTACGTGCTGCAGCAGTAGACGTTCACTTAGCGATCTCCGTACAATTAGCCTGTTAAAACATAAAATTCTGCTCCCCAGTGACACTCTGAAGCTATGATTGATTCTTCTGAGACAAACAGTCACGTGACAAATATTCACTGTAAATCTGTTTACACAGATCTGAGAGGAGAGGACAGGAGAGGCTGTAAAAATGAAAATAGTTCAATATGCATAATATGAGGAGACTTATGAATATTGTAAAAAAAAAAATATATGTATATGACACTTGTGGGCACTTGGGAAAGTATTTTACATATAAATTCTATTTCATTCCAATTTTTAAAATGTATTTATCAGAGAAATTCAACTTTGTTCTTATCTTTTAAAATGATTTATATCATAACTGTTATTTTGCACAAAAGACAATTTTCAGTTGTTCCCACTTCTAGCCGTGATTGTTCCGATTCCATAGAGCTGCAATACTTTTATATTACAGTGAAATACAAGGACACAGTGAGTAAAATATAAAAAGAGCCAAAGACACCCTGAAACTGCTTGTTGGGGTTCAGAGGGTTAACAGACATACACAGGCAAATTAGTTTTGCTGTAATTTAATTTCCAGCTGAGCAGCAACATCAGCGTCCTCTTGAGTTGTGTAATTACATGCTTGAAATTCAAAGTTCGCTTGAACCCCCTGGAGTTTAAATTAGCAATGATTTTACTTTAAGTTGACTAATGTGATAACGCTTTAAATACAGCAACAGTCTGCAAGGAAACACTCACCTGCACCTCCACCAGCCAGTCGATCAGGATGGCCCTCATCTCTGGGTTGAGGCTGGGCTGCTTGGGCATGTAGTCACACAGGACAAACTTCTCCTGAAGACGGAAACAGAAAGATGACCTTTGGGTTAAAATGGATTGAAGTAAAAAAAAAAAAAAAAAAAAAAATCTGACTGAAATTTTATTTGCGCTACAGCCAAGTCACGTGCAGTGTTTGAAACATATTCCAGGTTACTTGACACCTGCTTAAGAAATACTAATGCATAATAATTCAGCACCAATTACATTTAAATGCTCAACCAATACTGTTTTACCGGAGACACACACACACACACACACACACACACACACACACACACACACACACACACACACACACACACACACACACACACACACACACACACACACACACACACACACACACACACACACACACACACACACACACACACACACACACACACACACACACACACACACACACACACACACACACACACACACACACACACACACACACACACACACACACACACACACACACACACACACACACACACACACACACACACACACACACACACACACACACACACACACACACACACACACACACACACACACACACACACACACACACCTCCAGGGATTTAAAAAAACAAAAAAACAATGGGTGCAAATTTCTATTGTGTTTTGTCTTATTAAATAAAAAATAAAAAAACAGAACAAGCAACAAACACCACAATTAAATTGCTAATAGGCTAAAAGAGCTCAGTAGCAGTACAGTGTGTATGTGCTAACAGGCTAACAGTTAGCTCTGTAGCAGTACAGTGTGTATGTGCTGCTGCTGCAGGTGTTCACTTAGCGATCCCTGTTTGTTTACAACAAGCACCGGACACTGAATTAACCAGCATCGCTTACTGTGCACAATCACTATGTTAATGATCAGCTGAGACGCTGTGCATAATTGGCCATGCTGGTTTGTTTATGATCAGCTGAGACGCTGTGCATAATTAGCCATGCTGGTTTTGTTTTACATCAGTTGAGTCTCCTGTGTTTAATATGTCGCGTTTGTGGTCGCGGTCGAAACTGTGACAGTCGAAAACAGAGTCTCTAAATCCCTCTGGGGCCTTTTTGTAATGAAGAAACAAGTGAGCGGACATTTGAGGGGGCGTGGCCTGAGACCTTCCCAGCGGCCACACTTCCTCCTAAAGGAAACACGGCAATAATGATCTTAGGGCGCTTTCACACCTATCTCGTTTGGTCCGGACTTTCGGACTTTTCAGTTTGATCCGAACCCAAATTCCAGGTGTGAAAGGTGCCGCGGACCACGGTCCGGACTAAAGGACCAAAGTTTGGTCCGACCAAAAGAGGTGGTCTCGGTCCGGACCAAACGAACCAAGGTCCGAACCTTTTGCAGTGTGAAAAAAACTTTTTTTTTTTTATAGTTCGGACCTTCGTATCAATGACAGGAAGTTTTCTTCTTCTTCTGCTCTCGAATTACGGTACTTGCGAATACCAAGCACTCTCACATAATGCTCATTAAGCTGGTGCTGCTGGTTGCAAAAGACCAGCAAAAGTATTTGTTGCGGCGATCTGCCTGGAGGTGCAGCTGCGTGTGTGTGACAGCGGCCGTGCTGGTGCATGCGCGCTACGGCGTGTGCGTTGCTCCGCGGCGCCTCAGCAGGTGAGCACAATCACTAATCAGCAGCAAGGTAAACATTTAATTGTGCGCACAACGGAGCTGAGGACAGCAGCAGAAACCTTCACTGCCACAAGACTGAAATAACGCATGGGAAAAGGACTCATACGGAGTAAAAGGTGTCTCGCTGGATTCATTTTGTGTAAACACGTTAAGAAAGTAACACTGACGTCAGATGCCGGCCGATGTCACTTATTCCTTTTGCAGTGTGAAACCAAAACCA
This sequence comes from Centropristis striata, assembly GCF_030273125.1. Lineage (NCBI taxonomy): Eukaryota > Metazoa > Chordata > Actinopteri > Perciformes > Serranidae > Centropristis > Centropristis striata. The sequence continues at coordinate 16,745,628 of NC_081533.1, forward strand.
ACAGGACCAAATGTATACAATGTAACAGAACACGGACCTTGGTCCGGACCTTAGTTCTGACTTTCAGGTGTGAAAACGCCCTTAAGTGGCCTCTGTGAACTCCAAATGACGGAAATCTGTCGTAGCGACGGAGAACTTTAATCCATGCGTTAAAAATGGGCCTTTTCAGAAACCACATAGGGAGAAAGGCCGTTTCAAATCCTGGAAACACCTCAAACTCTTTTAGACTGTATTAACAGCTTTGGTTTTTGCTCACCTCTCTCCGTTTAAGGTAGTCAAAGATCTCCTTTGCGTACTCCGGACACATGTAACAGTCCTCAGAGTTCTCCGAGTCAATGTCAAACTCCTCTGGGATCTGCAGGGATGGAGATAAAAAGTAAGCGTAAAGGGGTGATTCTCATGAAGCCAGTACAAGTTATGTCTTTAAAAGATTATAAGGACATACTTTAAACTAAATACATTTCACTTTTATATGAATGAACAATGTAGCCATAATGAGGCACAATTCATTGTTTTGTGTTAAAACAATATTTTCAAAACATATTTTTGATTCACAAATTCATTACTGTAATGTGTCCAGATAAAAATGTCATGGTTTCCCCACACTTATATACAATAAAAAAACTAATTTACTTACAGATATACATTTGTTTAAAAATGTATAATTTAACAGAATATAATCAGACATTATGGTTTTTAACCATAAAGAACAAAATCTGAATGAAAGTTGATGAGAAAAAAAATGGTTAAATGTTACAGTAATGATAGAATTGTTTGCATTAAAATACATGTAAATTTTAATAAAATACATTTTGGTGATACCAGCTACCTTTGAGCATATTTAAGTGCTTGAGGAAAAAAAAGAAAAAACTTTCGTTGTTTTTCTATTTAACTTTAATTTATCTTTTTTGGTCATTTTGTGTCTTTTTTCGACGTCAAGAAGTCGTGCTCCAGCGCTTTCGTGGATGTGTTACGGTAATGAACTTTGCTCACATCTTCTCTAAAAATGTCAGAAAATACCTTAAAACTGATTTAAATATATTATACATTCATATTAAACAGTGACTTTAGATTGTTTATGTTATGAAGGGTCAAAGAAAATATGTATTCAATGCTCTTGGATTTTTACTATGAGCTGCACCATGTTCATGAGAATCACCCAAAAGGAGTAAAAGAGGAGAAAATACACCTTTCCAGAACATTTCAACAGGTCAGAAGCTTCTTACGTGTGGTTTCTGAAGGTGTGCTGGCACTTGATGGGCAGCAGGGGGCGCAGCAGCTGCCAGCTCATCTACTGGAGCTGCTGCATCCTTCTGCACCTCCTCTTCCTCCTCCTCAGGCTGTATTTTCTCCACAGGAGTCCCCTCGGAGCTGGTCGAAGAGCTGCAGAGAGGTTGTAAAATAATGAACCTACTGCTAAGGAGAAAGATTTTAAATCCATGCAGACTTTAGAGAAAAGCAAAGGCTGTGTTACTTTTTCACATTTGCTTGACTCTTTGCAGACACTGAAGTGGCGCTCGTTTTCCTCGTCTGCTTCTTTGCTGCGTCCTTTTTCCTGCCTGGAATGCTGATCTGAACCTTATGAGCCTGTGAACATGTCAAAGTGGGATTAGGAAGGAAAACCACAGTAGTTTACAGTCAGTGGCACAAGATGAGCAGTGATATTAAGGATCAGTGGCCTAAAATGTCCTTGTGAAACAGTGTAGAAAGTACAAAAACAGACCAATGTCCCAGAGCTGGAATACCGTATTTCCTCAAATAGTAGCCGGGGCTTCTATTAATGAAAAAAATCAGTTTGGGACCCGGCTAATAATAGGGGCAGGCTATTATTTGAAGGAGGCTTTTATTAAAAAAAACAAAATCACAGCACTTTTTAGAGTGTTTTACACGGCGCATTGTAGCCAGTTACCTGGATGTCGGCCATATTGGAAGTACTCGGATGTTAACAAACAATGAACAGCACGCTGAATGTTCATTTGAAGCAGGATTTAAAATGTCTAAACTACTAAAAAGCCCAGAAGAACGTGTGTAAACGGCTCGACTTTACAGAGAATTACTAGGACAGCGGGAGAAACAACCATATTTACCTACAGTACTAACTCGTGTGGCCAAACTTCTAAATACAGGTGTTGTGTTGAAATCTGTTACCGTCAAATGATGTTTCCTGAATGGTGTTCTCCATAGCATCACCTCCACGGTTAGAGTTAGGATTTAAGTTTAAGGTTAGTCCTTGTAGAGAGAACTGTTTGGGGTTCAGGTAAACTTGGGCTCATGTTAACCCTTAATAGGGCACTTATTGAAATACTTGCAAATTCCAAATTTCAACCCTAGAGAATATTGGAGGATATTACATACTGCCAGAATATGTAAAAAAAAAAAAAAAAAAAAAAAAAAACATATGAAAATAATATTTTGAGAAAAGCTTTTACGAGAATAAAGTGGCAAATCTACAAGAAAAAAGTCGCAGATTTAAGATTTAAAGTGGGGAAAAAGCTACTTATTTCTCCCAGATTCACCACTTTAAATCTCATAAATCTGCACATTTTTTTAATCTAGTACATTTGCAACTTTTTTCTCAAAATATTACCTGAAGTTACCAAATATAGTTCTTTGTCCAATAAAGGGTTAAGCAACTTAAAGGAGGACTGGTTGGGGTCAGGGGTCAGGTTGGTGCAGGTTAAGGTAAGGGGGACACATATCGACGGGGGAACAGACTTTGACATAACACCGGTAAGACACCCGGCTTATAAAAGAGGCCGGCTTTTATTTACTAAAAAATGTTTTTACACCCGGTTACTAAATGAGGCCGGTCATTAATAGGGACCCGGCTTTAAATTGAGGAAATACGGTATCCTGATTTTGGTACGAGTGCGTCACTGCCTCAAACTGCACTGATCAGCCGCCAGAACAGCTGCTGTGAAGCCAACAAGGTGGCGAACAAACACGGAGCTCGTTTGACACCCGGGTGAGGCAGCAGAGTGCATCGAGTCACACCACAGTGGAGAACTACCAGCTACACCAGAAACACAACACAGGGATGCAACGTGTCACTCACTCAAACACACAAACACATGACAGCTTAGGCCTTAGGGTTGTCAAAAGTATCGATGCTAAAACATATCCGGATACGATACTCATTTTCAAAAGCATCGATAAAAAATTGTTCCAATCGTTATTGTATTTATTTGTTTTTTTGCACTACCTCAGACCTGAAGCTTGTTATCATGGTTGCAGTTTCTTTTTGCACAACTGTTTTTTATTATAAATATTTAACCTGTGGTTATGTTAAGTTTTACATGTTGCATTTCTTTTTAATAAGAATATTTCTGTTAAATTTGAGTCTTTGTTTTTATCCTTGTGGTATCAAAAATGGTATAGAGCATCGAATATTTTATTGGTGTATTGGTATAGTTGAAAAATGTTATATCGTGACAACCCTAGCAGGCCTCTGCGATTAGTGATCACGATAAATTTCAGGTTAGCTACGGTGATCAGCTGTCATATTTTAAGGTTCATATGCTTTGAGTGGTCAAATTCAAGCACTTTCAAGGTCCATTTTTAAGCTTTTCCAGGACCTTACAACAGTTATAAGTTGCATGTTTTAGATGAGTTACATGACATGCTAAAATGGGTAATTTCACTCAACCACAACAGCGATGGTTTTACATTTTTAACAACCAAAAGTACAGTTTGAAAAGTTATTCAAAAAACTGAAAATTTTGCCCAAAAGACAGTGGTGTCAAACTGAAGTGTCCTCTCAAACTGGATGAGAGAGAATGGTTCCACTTACGGTTCGGAGGCTGCTGTCGCTCTTGGGCGGACACTCTGCCTGTCGTTAAGAGGGACGAGCACTTGAGACAAATACCATCCAGAACTCATTTTGCATTCAGACAGCAGCTCATCGGACATTCCCACTTTGAGGAGGACAACTTTGTCAGAATTGTGCAGCAAAGAGCTCTGCTGCATGCTGACGATTGTGAAAGCTACATACAGTACAGGCCAAAAGTTTGGACACACCTTCTCATTCAATGCGTTTCCTTTATTTACATTGTAAATTAATCAAAACTATTAATGAACACATGTGGAATTATGTACTTAACAAAAAAGTGTGAAATAACTGAAAACATGTCTTACATTCTAGCAAGCAAAGGGTGGCTACTTTGAGGAATCTAAAATACAAGACATGTTTTCAGTTATTTCACACTTTTTTTGTTAAGTACATAATTCCAGATGTGTTCATTCATAGTTTTGATGCCTTTAATGAGAATCTACAATGTAAATAGTCATGAAAATAAAGAAAACGCATTGAATGAGAAGGTGTGTCCAAACCTTTGGCCTGTACTGAATCTGTAAAAAAAAAAAAAAAAGGTACTTTCCAGGTCCTCTGGCTAAAATTCAAAACCTTTAAAGTCTCTTTATATATTGATATGACAGCAGCATAGCATCTCCAGCTACTGTGGGTTTGAAAACCCACATTTAAAAACAGATTTATTTTGAAATTTAAGGTTTTTTTTAGGATGCATTTGTGTGCATTATCAAGCCAAATGTGTTAAAAAAGGACAAAGTTATAAACATCTCAGGGTTGACCAAAGGACTCTTAGACTCCATAATGCCTGAACTGTTCTATGCATCACCGTGGCTTTGGTATAAACAAATGCAGCATATTTGCCACTGATAGATGGTATGTAAAAAGCTCAGACATGTACTTTAGAGCAGCTATTCTCAACCTTGGGGTCGGGACCCCAATTGGGGTCGCGAGATGATTTCTGGGGGTCGCCAAATCATTTTGGAAGTCAGCTCTGTGTTAAAGTGTTCATGTGTTTTAGTCTTTTTGGTCACTTAATGTCTTTTTTTGGTCATTGTGTCATTTTGTGTCTTTTTTGGTCATTTTGTTTCCTTTATTTGGTCTTTGTTTCTTTTTTGGGTGATCTGAACTGTGCGTGTGAGATTGTGTTCAGTGAGTGGGGGTCACGGACAAAATGCATGTTAAATTGGGGGTCGCGACTCAAAAAGGTTGAGAACTACTGCTTTAGAGCACTTGTTGAATTGCTCCACTTCCCAGAACACAACCAATAAGCCAATATTGATATTAATTATTATGTTCAGGTCTACAGCACACAAAGAGTCTGTAGCCTAGAAGCTTAATCGAACTCATTGATCTTGCACAGGGATGGGCAACTTAAATGCTGCAGGGGGCCACAGTTTTTCATGTTCACTACCACAGGGTCACATATAGGACCGTGCACTTAACCAGATATGAAGAAACTGCAATTTTAAATATGTTTACAGTGCAGTAACTTAACATATTTCATGCTCAAATGCATGCATAACAGTATAAATAGGAATACAAAAGGTTTGAAGCAAATAAATAACCACTTACTGTGATTTCTTTTTTTCAGTGCAAGAACAGCAGACCAACATTAATTGCAAGAAGTAATTTTGTGCATTTTTACACTGCACTTTGAAGATTTCATGCTGAAATGCATGTAGTTGTACTGAGGGCCACTTCAAGTGAGGGTGCGGGCCGTATGCGGCCCCCTGGCCTCCAGTTGCCCATCCCTGATCTAGCTTTAAACCTGAATCAGAGTTTCTCTCCACCAAAACCACAAACCTGCAAGACTAGACTCACATTAGTGATGTCGATGAAGGCAGTCCTCTTCTTCGGGGCTCCATGGGGAGGAGAGGACGACCTCTTCACGTGTGGGCCTTCATCCTGCAACACAAAAAAACAAGGAAAACTGAATGCATTGACTACCCAAAAAAAAATGATGTTGCTTGCATACAAGCACACGTCTCCTAACGGTGTCCTCTAGGTGTCATGCATCTTCCAGGAGCTGCTGCTGCACCAATGTCTGCTTAGTTTACAGCCTCGCCTCTGCAAAGAAGTTGGTTATTTTGGCAAGCATATTTTACCTGGTTCTCACTGGTCGAGGCACTCAGCTTGGGTATCTTGCTCCCAGCGGTGACGGCGGATTTCTTCCCCCTTGGTACGGGCATGGTGGCTCCTTTATCCTCCGACAACAAACTCTGCAGCCGCTTCCCCCCGATCTGCTAAATGCATGAAAATGGCGGGTCGGTTTTTTAAAAATAAAATAAGATAGCTTGTTACTGATGGTTTACGGTTGATTAGCTAAGCTAGCTGAAGATAAGATGTAAAACAAGGTAGCTAAACTAGCCTTTCCGTCGTTGTATTTACCGGATGCGGCTTCCACAAGTGAACCAGGTTCTGCATTTAAAATACCGAGCTAAAAACCGCACAAAATATTATTTTGTCTTACCGTGTCTTGCAGTTCCCACTCGTTAGATTCAGTCGCTTAGTTTAGGAGCGATAAACACCGCAAACAGCGTCTTTAACGGTTGTAAATAGTCCAGGTTTGCTTTGTTGCTTCGTCGCCGAGTGTTCAAACAACAGTGTTTCAGCTGTGGACTCAAATATGATGCGCCTCCCTCTGATTGGCTGGAATTTGAGCAGGCGGACCAATCAGAGAGTCGCTAAGGATGCCGTTGCCAAGGAGCGTTGGTTTTGTATAAACGGCTCCGCCCGGTGCATTTATTAACTGTAAAAGCAGTAGTCGCAACAAATTAACTGATTATATACGAACATTTTTATGTTATATTTATTATATTATGTTGTAGAATTGAGAGAGTAAAGAAAAATCTATATAAATTTTGATTTTTATAAATAACCCCTCCCACCTTGCTTTCTTGGTTTCAAAATCCAACGAACCCTGGAGGAGGAGCATGTTCAAACATTGCAACAATTTGCAGCAGTTTAAACGGTAGGGATTTCATAGATGTTTTCCTTCAACTGATGGTGATTATTTCAGGCCAGATTTACACGTGACATAGATTATTTACATAGCAGACAGGACCACGTTTCTTTACACGCATACCATAAATTTATATGCTTGTTTACATTCAGTATTTTCCACTTTTATCTTTTTAAGTATATTTGAATTCACCATGTCAAGATAAGATGAGATAGTTTAATTTGCATTTACACATTTAAAAAATAAGGCATTATATACATAGATAAACATAGAAACATTTTAGATACATTACATATAATACTTGCATGGCTGCTATTGAACGTCATTAATATTGCACATAGAGGTTTTTCTGAGTATATTTTGGGTATTGCACATTAGTAAATATGGATTGTTGTTTGTTGTAATATAACCAATAAATAATATATATATGTATATATATATATATATATATATATATATATATATATATACATATCTTTTTTTTATTTAAATATAGGCCTATATTTTATTAATTGGTTATATTACAACAAACAACAAAATAATAATAACAAATAACAAATCACAAAATACACTAAGGAAAACCCCTATATATATATATATATATATATATATATATATATATATATATATATATATATATATATATATATATATATATATATACATATATATATATATATATATAGGGGTAAGACACAAAATCATTTAAAAAAGACAAAATGACCCAAAAAAAAGTAATTAAAGGGACCTTCCACACACAACATGGTAAAGTGCCATTCATATAAAACTCACATTAAACGTTCATATCAAGGTGAGGGCCACAATTGGCCCGTGGGCCGCAAGTTTGAGACCCATGGTTTATACCCTCCGTGGTTTTGGCTTATCTTATTCAGGGTCATGGGAGGGTTGGAGCTAATAGCCAAGTGACATTGCCAAACAAGCACAGGGCTGACAGAGAAGGATATATATCTCTCTTAAATGTTTTATTGTTTTTTATTTTCCCCCGGTAATGCAGTTATACAAGATGGAGATGACCCTTAAAATCTACTTAAGAGATCATGAGGAGCATGAGCTTACTGAACCGAGGAAGTATTTTATGAGCTTGTGCTGAAAGAACACAGTGGGCCTATTAGGGAAGAACAACATAAAGTTACTGCAGCAACAGTTTGCATAATAGAGGCTCGTAACATCACATTTGTGCACCCAGAGGGCAGGTTCAGTGAGGATACCGAAGGGAAGCTGGCGGCTCACATCCATCCAGCTGCCAGCAGTTTGGGAAACTGTTCTTTGATTTTTGTCTGAATGACGGGGATCGAGGCCATAAAGCATATCTCTGTCTTGTTGAATAAATCTTAGAAAACCTCATTTTAATTGTCATGTCACTTGAGGAGCACTACCAATGCCATATAGACGTACGTCATCTCTGAATACACCCTTTAAATGCTCTATCAAGCCTCATTAAATTCCAAAAACGAACAAACAATCCTTGGTTTTACTTCCAGCACAAATTAACAGGTTCAACCAAAACCAAGTCCCTGGGCCCAATCCAGTTTGGATATCCAGCCCAGTTTCGCTCTATTTGATACTCTTAACAACACAGCTTAAAGGCCTTCAGTTCATGCACTGCAATTTGGGATCTAATGAAGTCTCTATAGAGAGATATCATCTCACAACACTGCTTTTATTTCCTCTCCCCTCCCTGCTGTCCTCATCCAAGACAAAAACGCTTTCACATGAAAGAAGTTTCTATCCAGATTGCATCTCCATCAGAGCCACAAGGCATACTACTATAATTCACAGGGTTTAGTTGTAGCTATGAAGAAATCTACGTGGGTTGGGTTTGGTCACGAAATTAAAGGGGTATTGCATTACTGAAAATCACACACACATGACCTGTTTGTAAGATAAATTGTTCTGTTGTGCAGCAATCTGAAGTAAAACTACAAAAGTATTTACTGGATGCATACTGCATTCATCTTGACTCTTAACCCTTTGATGCACAACATGGGTCTAAAGTGACCCGATATGTACATTTACATTTACATTTAGTCATTTAGCAGACACTTTTATCCAAAGCGACTTACAGGAAGTATGTATTGTATGTTTTTATGTTCTATATATTTACAATAAATTATTTTCATCATTCAGTATTCCAGGTTTTCCTCAATTAGTTTGTTTTTGATCATCATACATCCTAATGTATGTTTTCCTTTATTATTTTTTCGATAAAATCCCATTTTGTGGGACTACTCTTCTAATGCACAACATTGGTGAAAAATTACCCGTATCCATTTTTTGGCTAAGTAGCTTGCTAAGCTAACTACTTATCTAACTTCTTGGCTAAGTAGCTTGCTAAGCTAACTACTTAGCTAACTTCTTGGCTAAGTAGCTTGATAAGCTAACTACTTAGCTAACTTAGCTAACCTGCTCCTTGCATGGTGTGTTCACTTGTGTGTAAAAAGGATGGGTGCAGAGGTTGAATTTCCCCATTGTGGGATTAATCTTCTTCTTCTTCTTCTTCTTCTTCTTCTTCTTCTTCTAAATTCTTGGCTAAGTAGCTTGCTAAGTTAACTACTTCGCTAACTTCTTGGCTAAGTAGTTAGCTTAGCAAGCTACTTAGCCAAGTAGTTAGCTATGTAATAATACAAAAACGTCTTTATAAAGTATGAGAGGCAAAATGGAAATAATGATCTGCTGTTATCAAAACAAAAATACATAAAGAAAAATTGGAATATTCAATCATAAAATAAGTTGATATCAAAAGATAGAGCACAGAAACACAACATAAACATAACATGGGGAATGAATGCAAGTCATGTTTTTTACCCATTTTGTGCATTAGAAGGGGTGTCAATATCTTGTGCATCAAAGGGTTAAACAAACAAATAAAAAGAATAAAACAGGCTAAATGCATTTCTATATATGCAAGTTTACATATTCGTCATTTGCTCTTTCTGTCAGGAAGGTAGACTGCTGCAGATAACACGCGCACACACACACACACACACACACACACACACACTACCCCTCTACACACACAGGAAGTGGGTGAAACTCATTTGTCAAACCATTTCCGTGTTAACTCATTTACACCAGAGACACCAAACAACGAAGCATCGTCCCTGTTAAATGGTGAGTTTCTTATATCTTGTTTTAATGTTTTGGGGGGAGCTTTTACTTTTACGTAACTGGCTTTAATCTTTTCCAACTGGTCTCTTCTGTGTCTTGCCAGGCATTAAAGTAAATCAAGAGGTGCCCTTTTAATCTGCCAAACTTCATTAATCTTAACTTTTATGAAGTTGAGCAGATCTTCTGGTCTCCTTTTGTAGTGCAGAATCTCCGGTATTATCCTTCCAGTTTTTCTTCTGCTTAACTTCTTATGTTTATAATAAAAAATTAAAAAATAGGCTATCAGCAAATGTGGATTCTAAAAGGCCCCAAAAAAGTTCCTTGCAGAAGGCCATCTCTTTTTCATTAAATTCACTTAAACTGGTGAGGAAGAAACACAGTGAAGGTCAGTTGAGGCATTGCATTTCCAATAATATTTTGCAGGGCGCTGAATGGCCTTTGTGCAGATTAACTATGGAGTTTTGGGCTATTTTGTCCATTTTTTAATCCTTTTCATCCTGCCTGTATACACCACTTAAAAATGTTTAAATGCCATGTTGGTATTATTTTTTTTCAGCACAACCTCACCTATATGACCTGATAATAATTTATGTTTTTATTCTGACTGACTGGATCAACATTTGGAACCAAAAAGAAACAAAGAACAACCAACATTCATTTTGTGTCTTTTTTAGTCATTTTGTGTCTTTTGTGGTCATTTTGTGTATTTTTTTGGTCATTTTGTATTTTTTTGTGTCTTTTTTATCTTTTTGTGTCTTTTGTTGTGTCTTTTTTTTTTTTTTTTTTTTGGCTATTTTGTGTCTTTTTTTTAGTCATTTTGTGTCTTTTTTTGGTCATTTGTGTCTTTTTGTGTCTTTTTTGTCTTTTTGTGTCATTTTGTGTCTTTTAGTCATTTTGTGTCTTTTTGTGTCTTTTTTGTCTTTTTGTGTCATTTTGTGTCATTTTGTTTCTTTTTTTAGTCATTTTGTGTCTTTTTTGTCATTTGTGTCTTTTTTGGTCATTTTGTGTCTTTTTTAGTCATTTTGTCTTTTTGTGTATTTTTTATTCATTTTGTGTCCCTTTTGGTCATTTTGTGTCTTTTTTAGTCCTTTAGTCCAACATAAAATGTAATTTTGAACCTTTTTTTTAACTTTCAAAACACTATCATTCCCAATAAAGAATTGTAATGTTGCAAATGTGAACAAAGGTATCAAATCTAACATATAAGAGGGTTACATCCAGTTCTATCATTTTATACTAAATATATTTGAGCTTGTCTCCAGTTTTACTTGGTATATCATCATCAAACTGAAACTGGCCTCATGGAGTTTACAGCCAGAACTTTAGAGGTAAATTTACAGTAGGGCTCCACGCTGCCTTGTTTTCTAGTCTGGATGTCATGAAGAAGTCTGGATTTGGAGCTTTTGGAGACTCCAGAGGGTTAAACTGAGACTGTAGGTAAGACAATGTTTAAACAGTGTTGTGTAACACTAACACACAGGAAGCCGACCAAGTAGCATCCTCATCTCACAAACATTAGTCTGCCCATCAGGATGTCCAAGTCAGACTGCCAAAAGAAAACATTCTTTGTTTTAGCTGTAATTTGTTCCACATCTGCGCTTAATTCTCCGTCTTGTCCTCCTTTCCCCTCTTTAACTAGTGGTGATTTGCCAGTTGTGGTGGCTAAGAGAATAATTGCAGGATAATGCTGTGGCACATTGTGTGTAGTTTGTAACTCTCACGCAGAGAGAGGACAATCATTTGGAAAAGTTACCTCTGGTGCTTTGGCTCAATGAAGACTTTATTCTGATCAGCATTATGAACCAAATGATCCTGTCATCCAACTCTGGTTTTTATTCTAGTGGGGCTCTATTTTATTTGTGTCTTGTGTGTTAAGAGTAACAATTTTGGTCATTTTGTGTCTTTTTTATTCATTTTGTGTCTTTTTTTATTCATTTTGTGTCTTTTTGTGTCTTTTTTATTCATTTTGTGTCTTCTTTTGTCATTTTGTGTCTTTTTGTGTCTTTTGTAATCATTTTGTGTCTTTTTTTTTAGTAATTTTGTGTCTTTCTGTGTCTTTTTTATTCATTTTGTGTCCTTTTTGGTCATGATGAAGAAGCCATGATTTGGCTGAAGAAGGAGCTTAGAGAAGAAACAGAAACTCTCTGAGTATGCACGTTTTCAGAAAGACACCATGACCACATAGAGTTTGTTCAGACAACTGCTTCGAATCTGAATTTGTTAACAAAATAAATCGTCATTTTGATAAGAGTTCATCATATTCTGATATCCCCCCAAACTGGGACCTGAAATCCTCATGATATAAAATACAATTAGGATTTTATTCTCATGATTCCATTCAATTTGCGATTTGTTTTTTCACTGTACTGAAGGTGACGCCATTGTGAGGCAGGGTTCGACATAACTACATTTTAAAATTCTTTAAAACTAAAAGCTTCATGGTATAAACCATGGGTCTCAAACTCGCGGCCCGCGGGCCAATTGCGGCCCTCGTGACGATATTTTGTGGCCCCCACCTTGATATGAAAGTTTAATGTGAGTTTTATATGAATGGCACTTTAACGTGTTGTGTGTGGAAGGTCCCTTTAATTACTATTTTTGGTAATTTTGTGTATTTTTTTGTAATTTTGTGTCTTTTTTTTAGTAATTTTGTGTCTTTTTTTGTTGTTGTAATTTTTCGTCTTTTTTGGTCATTTTGATACTGCCTCCAGCGGCCCCCAGGTAATTTGAGTTTGACACCCCTGGTATAAAGTGTAATATAATGGCTTTTCATTTTGAAGGTATGTGCTACACTAAGGTCATATTGCCAATTTTAATTAACTTTTTTAAAGTATAATGACAATAGTTCACAAGTAAACTGGGAATAAACTGAGCCACTAGATGAAGGAAGCAGAAGGGTACTTGACAACAACAGCTTGAGTTTGTCAGATGTGCACCTGAATTATAAGTTTTTAAGTTTTCCAAGGGTGTCAAAAATGCATTCACAGACTAAAACTATTTAAGGGCCATGTGTAGAGTCAATGTGCCATTGGACCGCCCAATTGTGACATCACAATTGAATTACTTTTTAGTCTGAACACGGGTACAAGGGGTGAGGTTTTGCACATTTTAAAGTCCTCAAACATGTGTTGGTAAAACAATTAACAAACAAAATTCAACATGGGTGATGGAAAATTTGGCGGAATAGTAAAATGTTGTTAAAAATGAGAGCAATGATTCTACCAAATTCCATGTACATCAAAGGAACTTTATCCTGACATGGCAACCGTTTGGGGGCGCTATGGAGCCAATGGGCCACATCCATGTGCAATCCATAGACTGTATATAAAAAAGGTCCAATCACTACGGAAATGAGTCATTTAGCCAGGTTTGAGCATGCCCTAATAATATAAATCTGTAATTAATAGGACTTGATTCTGGAATTCACTCAATGTTTGGGTAAATAGTCTGAAAAAATGGGTCTCAAACTCAAATTACCTGGGGGCCGCTGGAGGCAGTATCAAAATGACCAAAAAAGAAACAAAATGACCCAAAAAAGACACAAAATGACCAAAAAAGACACAAAATGACAGAAAAAAACTAAATTACAAAAAAGACACAAAATGACCAAAAAAAGACACAAAATTACCAAAATAAGACAAAGAATTACCAAAAAAGACACAAGATTATTAAAAAAAGACACAAAATGACCCAAAAGACACAAAATTCTTTAAAAAAGACACAAAATTACAAAATAGACACAAAATTACCAACAAAGACACAGAATTATTTAAAAAAGACACAGAATTATTAAAAAAGACAAAAATGTTTTTAAAAAGACAGAAAATTACCAAAAAAAGACAGAAAATTACCAACAAAAGTAATTAAAGGGACCTTCCACACACAACACGGTAAAGTGCCATTCATATAAAACTCACATTAAACTTTCATATCAAGGTGGGGGCCACAAAATATCGTCACGAGGGCCGCAATTGGCGAGTGTGAGACCCATGGTCTGTTTGACAATTTCAATAAAAAAATTGTTTAAAAAAAACATAACTCTGTATTCAATTCTGAAAACATGCCCTGGAGAGCAATAACTCTCTGAGTTTGCATGTTTGCATGTTACTAACAGCTGTTTGCACAAACAAATTTGTAGGCTTAGTGTGAAAACCAACAGTCTGTCCAAAGCTTTTGACCATCTAAACCGTGCTAAAATGAATACAGATGTCTTTCAAAATAAACAACAAAACACATTTATCAACTGGAGATTGCAATTGTTAACCACAGCTCTATCTCCATTAACCCTCTGGAGTCTCCAAAAGCTCCAAATCCAGACTTCTTCATCACATCCAGACTAGAAAACAAAGCAGCGTGGAGCCCTACTGTAAATTTACCTCTAAAGTTCTGGCTGTAAACTCCATGAGGCCAGTTTCAGTTTGAAGATGATATACCAAGTAAAACTGGAGACAAGCTCAAATATATTTAGTATAAAATGATAGAACTGGATGTTACCCTCTTATGTTATATTTGACACCTTTGTTCACATTTGCAACATTTAAAATTCTTTATTGAGCATGATAGTGTTTTGAAATAAAAAAAAGTTCAAAATCACATTTTATGTTGGACTAAAGGACTAAAAAAAGACGCAAAATGACTAAAAAAAGACACAAAATGACCAAAAAATGACACAAAAAGACACAACATGACAAAAAAAAGGCACAAAATGACTTAAAAAAAGACACAAAATGACCAAAAAAGACACAAAAAGACACAACATGACTAAGTTAACTACATAAATCAATACAAAGTGAGTTTAGAGAAAATGTCAGGTTTCTGCTGTGGACGCCAGCACAGTTCTTTGTGCTAATCTAATAATCGAGTACTTCCTGTTTGACAGCTCATATGGTAACAGACTGTGGTTGAGGCCTCAATCTTACTTTCCATCAGATGTTTCAGAGGGGACTTCCTGCTCAGTGTGTTACTGTTTTCTTCCTCTTTTTAACCCTCTGGAGTCCATCTATTTATTGAAAATACACGTTTTATTTACAGTAATAACTTTATTTATATATGATATGTAGGCAAGCTGAGAAAGCCTTATTTCAAGAAAAAAGTAGCAAATTTACTAGATTAAAGTGGCAAATATACAAGAAAAAAGTTGCAGATTTGAGAGATTTAAAGTGGCAAATTTGCGCAAAAAAAGTCACAGATTTACGAGAAAAAACTGGGGGAAAAAGCAAATTTTTTCTCGCAGACTCATCACTTTAACATCAGTCCTGATCACCTTTTTTTTTTTGTTTCTCACATTATAAAATTCCTTAAATGTGTAGCTTATTGGGTTATTTTCCAATCTCAAACAGCCGAGGAGTTGAGGAATATTCGTAGAGCAGAGACTAAAAGGGAAATGAAGCACCATTCAGGGGAAATATTTATGTCTTGTCTGGCTTTAACTGGATGTTGGCAAGCAATGTTCTAACAAAAATACAAAAAAGAACTAATTATAGGAATGAGGCAGCGGTTCAAACCATCTTTGGACTCTTCTCTGGGCCTGGGCCTTGTACTGGCCTTCACCAGAAAAGAGACCAGGAAAGGCAATGTTTCCTTTTCCTTTTACTAAAATTATTGCTTTTATCCTCACAGGATCCAATGCAGACAGCGAGTGCAGATCCAGAGCCCACTCTAGAAAGCCTCGAGAGACGCCAACCAAACATTTGGGTTCTTGAGGAGTTTGCCCAAAATATGGCCGAGAACATAACCCAGTCGTTTCTAAGCCAAATGGAAATGGTGGAACCTGAGGTGGACTGCAGATTTAATGAGAACCAGGAGATGTTAGCTGAAGAGTTAGCTGAAGAGTTAGCCTCAGCAGTGGTCGAGGATGCTCTGAGGGAAGTGTGTGGAGGCCAAAGTGTTGAAGATCAACCAAAGGGTTCAAGAGCAGCTTGGGTAAAGAAGGATGGACTTATGGGCATCCAGACGTCCAAGCACACAAAGCCCTGCCCCTTCCCTCTGTCCCAGTCAGGGTTCCCCATCGTGGGATCCCTCGACTACCCCGACGCCCCGCCCACCACGCCTCTCCTCCCCGAGCTCGAGAGGAGCAGACACAGTTTTGCCAGGAAGCTTAAAGGAGGCTTGGCGACGGTTTTCCTGCCTTCACCTCCTCCGCCGACCCCAAAAGACAAAGACAACGACTTGGACGAAGCCACCAACGACCCCCAGGTGGAGCTAATGGAGCATCTCATGCACTCGCTGTCCACACATGATTCGGCAAGAGACTATTTTGCAGTAGGAGCCAATATGGAGGCTTTTGCAGAGGCTCTTTCCTGTGACATCATCGACTGGGTCTTGAGTGACAGGAAACAGACGGCCGACGATAGCGATCTTCATCTACTGGCCCACAAGCTGGCAGAAACTATCATCACCTCCTCGCTTGTTGAAGCTAAAATGCTTGACTAGTATCTCAATAACACAAAATGACTAAAAAAAGACACAAAATGACTAAAAAAGACACAAAATGACAAAAAAAAGACACAAAATGACCAAAAAAGACACAAAATGAGATGACAGATTGACAAAATAAAACCCACAGAAGACACAAAATGACAAAAAAGACACAAAATAACTAAAAAAATAAGCAAAATGACTAAAAAAAGACACAAAATGACCAAAAAAGACACAAAACAACCAAAAAAGACACAAAATGAGACGACAGAATGACAAAAAAAACCACAGTAGACACAACATTTCAAAAAAGACACAAAATGAACAAAAGAGACACAAAATGAGACGACAGAATGACAAAAAAACCCACAGAAGACACAAAATGACACAAAAAGACACAAATGACCAAAAAAAAGACACAAAATGACTAAAAAAAGACATAAAAAAAGACACAAAATTACTAAAAAAAGACACAAAATGACAAAAAAAAGACACAAAATGACAAAAAAAGACACAAAATGAGACAACAGAATGACAAAAAAAGACACAAAATCACTAAAACAGAGGATGGAGTTAATGGAGCATCTCATGCCGACGATAGCGATCTTCATCTGGCCCACAAGCTGGCAGAAACTATCATGACCTCCTCGCTTGTTGAAGCTAAAATGCTCGACTAGGATCTCAATCTGATCCTGTTTTTGAGGACATGTGGACAAAGCAGACAAAAATAGCGACATCAATCCACATGTTGCCCTGAGGCTGACTGCTATGACCTGACATTCCCATTGAAATGTGGTTTAATAGATGATCTAATAGAGTTTATTTCCCCAATAAAGCTCTGTTAAAAGCTTGTCCAGATGAAGACTTTGATTCTGAAATGTTACAGATTTATTGGAAAACTGACCAGAGATTTGATTATTTAAAAAAAGATAGTTGACTTGCTGTTCAAACAATATCTGAATGCAATTTTGACTGGGATCCAACTGCAATAACCACAAATGTCCTGTAGATGGCATCACAGGAGCAAAGCAGTGAGGTTAACATGAGCGGCAACCTGACAGCTATTGGAATTAACCCTCTGGGCTCTGTGATCGTGCCGTCCTGATCAGATGATGTGAAGTTTAACAAAAAAACATTCAAAATTGACATTCCCAGGTCATGTAAGACCAACGATATGATAAAAAGATAAGATAATAATGATAATATGTAATTTTGCACAGTTTGTTTTGAAGAGTTGCAGCTAACAAGAAAAGAAAATGCCTATAAATATACATGTTTTTATGGGACTTTTTTGTATATAGTTTTATTATATTTAAATTTTACCTTTTTATATGTTCATATATGCATCCGATGTTTAAATTTTCAAGTTCCAAAACATTTCATTGAGCATATTTGTGGTTTGTATTGTAGTAAATAGTATAATTTTTCAACTCGGATTTCATGATTTTTGTGTATTTTTGAGCTCAATATGTTGATAAAGTAGGTTAAATCGAGAAAAAAAAAATTGTCAGATCATATAGGTGAAGAAAAAATGGATACCAAATATGGGTGTAGTAAACATTTTTCTTGTGGTACATGAAGGGCAAAATCAAAAGTATTCTAAAACGGCCAAAATAGGCTCAGACCCCAGAGGGTTTAATCAGCTTACCAGTTGGGGGAAAAAAAGTAATGTGCAACTTGTTTTGTTTGTTTTTATTTTGCTTTATTAATCGATACCTATATTGTGAAAACTTTATTTTTCAATATGAACTGCACTTGTCTTTTTCATTGCATACTAAATCAGTGATTCCCAACAGGGGGGCACCAAAGATCAATGGTGGGTCGCAAATCCCTCTTGATTTTAAGGGATGTAATAAATCTAATGTGTTAAATATAGATGAGTCAGCATTTAATTCATTAGTGGGACAAAAACAACTAAATAAGGGCTACATTAAACGTTTATTCATTTATTTAAATAGAAAAATCACTACAGAAAAGTTTAAAAATAAAGGCTATGTTGTGAGAATAAGGACATGTGTAACATCCCTCCTGCAGTATACACAGGTAACCTCACCTAGCGGTAACCTCACCTAGTGGTAACCTCACCTAGCGGTAACCTCACCTAGTGGTAACCTCACCTAGTGGTGACCTCACCTAGAGGTAACCTCACCTAGTGGTGACCTCACCTAGAGGTAACCTCACCTAGCGGTAACCTCACCCAGCAGTAACCTCACCTAGAGGTAACCTCACCTAGTGGTGACCTCACCTAGAGGTAACCTCACCTAGTGGTGACCTCACCTAGTGGTGACCTCACCTAGTGGTGACCTCACCTAGAGGTAACCTCACCTAGTGGTGACCTCACCTAGAGGTAACCTCACCTAGCGGTAACCTCACCTAGCGGTAACCTCACCTAGCGGTAACCTCACCCAGCAGTAACCTCACCTAGAGGTAACCTCACCCAGAGGAAACCTCACCTAGTGGTAACCTCACCTAGTGGTAACCTCATCTAGCAGTAACCTCACCTAGCAGTAACCTCACCCAGCGGTAACCTCATCTAGCGGTAACCTCACCTAGTGGTAACCTCACCTAGCGGTAACCTCACCTAGTGGTAGCCTCATCTAGCGGTAACCTCACCTAGAGGTAACCTCACCTAGTGGTAACCTCACCTAGCGATAACCTCACCCAGCGGTAACCTCACCTAGTGGTAACTTCATCTAGCGGTAACCTCACCTAGTGGTAACCTCACCTAGTGGTAACCTCATCTAGCGGTAACCTCACCTAGCGGTAACCTCACCTAGCGGTAACCTCACCTAGTGGTAACCTCACCTAGCGGTAACCTCACCTAGTGGTAACCTCATCTAGCGGTAACCTCACCTAGTGGTAACCTCACCCAGCGGTAACCTCACCTAGCGGTAACCACACCTAGCGGTAACCTCACCTAGCGGTAACCTCACCTAGCGGTAACCTCACCTAGTGGTAACCTCACCTAGTGGTAACCTCATCTAGCGGTAACCTCACCTAGCGGTAACCTCACCTAGCGGTAACCTCACCTAGTGGTAACCTCACCTAGCGGTAACCTCACCTAGTGGTAACCTCACCTAGTGGTAACCTCATCTAGCGGTAACCTCACCTAGTGGTAACCTCACCCAGCGGTAACCTCACCTAGCGGTAACCACACCTAGCGGTAACCTCACCTAGCGGTAACCTCACCTAGTGGTAACCTCACCTAGCGGTAACATCACCTAACAACAGAAACACAGAGCTAATGGAAAAATGGTGAAGCGTCAGGGAGACAAAAATGCTGAATATCTCAAAAAGAAAAAGAGAGGGTACTATGAAAGTTACATAGAGTTCGGCTTCATAGAAGCAATGGACAATGGGGGGTCACCAAAGTTTACAATGGTAAAAATGTGGGTCCCTCAAGAAAAAGGTTGGGAACCACTGAACTAAATGTAACCTTCACATCTTGTTTGAGTACAACCATCCAGAGATAACTTATAAAACCTCTGACAAAGGATGAAATTGCATTGTAAATGAATTTGTCACGGTGGCCTTGACCGCTTTCTAATCGAGTGCGATGCAGGGAAGTTATTCGGTTATTTCCCCTTGTAATCGTCCTAAAAATCTTTATATATTCAGTGATTCATTCATCCCCTGGACTGAGCTGAATAGTGGCACAGGGGATGATGTCTGCCTCAAAAGAAATTAATTTTCATACTCACTTACTCAGTGATGTCAGATCCAAGAGACGAGGAAGCCATGGTGCTTTACCAAAACATTGATGTGATCCTGCAGACAAAGTTTTTTCTTTCCTTACTTTTCCTCTGTTATTAAATTACAGCTTGTTGCTGAAATAACAGTGAGAAAATGCCAAAAAAACACTGAAAGAAGAGATGAAGTGAACCTTGAATCATTAACCCTTCTGGAGTCTCCAAAAGCTCCAAATCATGACTTCTTCATCACATCCAGACTAGACTGACCAGACTTATATTTGCAACCTTTGTTCACAATGGCAACATTTCAAATTCTTTATTGAGCATGATAGTGTTTTGAAAGTTAAAAAAATAGCATTTTATGACGGACTAAAGGACTAAAAAAAATACACAAAATGACAAAAAAGACACAAAATAACTAAAAACACACACAAAATGACCAAAAAGACACAAAATGACCAAAAACAGAATGACAAAAAAGACAACAGACACAAAATGACACAAAAAAGACACAAATGACCAAAAAAGACACAAAATGACTAATAAAAGAAACAAAAAGACAAAAAATGACTAAAAAAAGACACAAAATGACTAAAAAAAGAAACAAAATGACACAAGATGACTAGAAAAAGACACAAAATGACTAAAAAAAGACACCAGAAGACACAAATGACCCAAAAAAAAGAAACAAAATGACTAATAAAAGAAACAAAAACACACAAAATGACTAAAAAAAGACACAAAATTACTAAAAAACACACAAAATGACTTCCAAAGACATGAAAAGGATTAAAAATGGGCAAAATAGCGTTATAAGACTCCATAGAGTTAAAGCAGTTTGAGTTTATTATTCTTAGTCATCCATTATTACACACAAAAGTACACACACCAGAATGAAGAGAATGTGTTTACAATGCAGGTTTACACATACACAACACAAACACAAAAGCACTTACTCTCTCTCTCTCTCTCTCTCTGTCTAACACAGATGGTGAATAAAGTCATTGGGTGCACATGAATCGAAGTGCGTGTTTTCGTTGACAACTTAATCTGGGTGGGACAAATATGTATTTGTCAGGAGGGAAGTTCGGCAAAAACTAGAAACAGGCTCCATTCTGCCCTCATTTTTACGTTGGGACATGAGATTTTTAGCAACATTAGCTGGAGGGATGGCAGTTGGCCAGATTTGGGTCCACTTTGAATTATTTTTTAACTGGCATGAAATTTCATATTAACATCCATGTTCCCCAGACGATGAATCCCACTGCCTTTGGTGATCCTTAACTGGTTCTCTGTAGAACCACCATGAGGTTCTCATTTGTGGTCTTAAGTGAAATGTCTCAACAACTGTTAGCTGGATTTCAATGGAAATTAGACACAGACATCCGTGACTTGTAATCATTTTAGTGATCCCCTAACTTTTCATCCAGTGCCATCATTATGTTTTTATATTTGCTCGTCTATTATTAATGATTATTCTGTCAGTGTCAGCTGTAATTTGTGTTTGGTGCTAATGAGCAAATGTTGAGTACCACAGTGGGGGACGAAGCTGGGGGCTACTGCTGTTGGCTGCTTCAGGGACTGGTTAACCCTCTGGAGTCTCCAAAAGACTTCTTCATGACATCCAGACTAGAAAACAAAGCAGCGTGGAGCCCTACTGTAAATTTACCTCTAAAGTTCTGGCTGTAAACTCCATGAGGCCAGTTTCAGTTTGATGATGATATACCAAGTAAAACTGGAGACAAGCTCAAATAGATTTAGTATAAAACGATAGAACTGGATGTAACTCTCTTATATGTTATATTTGACACCTTTGTTCACATTTGCAACATTTAAAAATCTTTATTGAGCATGATAGTGTGGTTTGGAAGCAAAAAAAGATTCAAAATCACATTTTATGTTGGAGTAAAGGACTAAAAAAGACACAAAATGACCAAAAAAAGACACAAAATGACTAAAAAAATACAAAAATTACCAAAAAAGACACAAAATGACACAAATGACATAAAATGATTTAAAAAAGACACATAAATAACTAAAAAAGACACATAAATAACTAAAAAAAGACAACAAAAGACACAAAATGCCTTCAAATAGACACAAAATGACTAAAAAAAGACAAAATAACAAAAAAAGACACAAAAACATTTTATGTTGGACTAAAGGACTAAAAAAGACACAAAATGATCAAAACAAGACACAAAATGACTAAAAAAAATACAAAAATTACAAAAAAAAATACAAAATGACCAAAAAAAGACAGAAATGACACAAAATGATTTAAAAAAGACACAAAATAACTAAAAAATACACAAAAAAGACACAAAATAACTAAAAAAAGACAACAGAAGACACAAAATGCCTTAAAATAGACACAAAATGACTAAAAAAAGACGAAATAACTAAAAAAAGACACAAAAAAGACACAAAATTATGAAAAAAAAAAAATAATAATAACTAAAAAGACACAAAAATGACACAAAGTAACCAAAAAAAGAAAACAAAAGACACAAAATGCCTTAAAATAGACACAAAATGACTAAAAAAAGACACAAAACTAACTAAAAAAGACACAAAAAAGACAAAAGTCCCCTGCTGGCAATTAGAAAGAATGCAGACCTAAGACACTTTGGCATTGGCTTTCTTTTTAGCCTGCTTAACATCAGCATGTTAGTAATTGTATGCTGTTGTTAGCATTTGAGCTGCTAGCAAGGCTATGGGCTCTTAGCCAGGTTAACATTTAGACTTATTAAAGATTTACAGTCATTTCGTGTCTTTTTTGGTAATTTTGTGTCTTTTGTGTCTTTTTTTAGCCATTTTGTGTCTTTTTTGTTTCTTTTTTGTGTCTTTCTTGCATTTTGTGTCTTCTGAGGTTTTTTTTTGTTATTCTGTCTTCTCATTTTGTGTCTTTTTTGGTCATTTTATGTCTTTTTTGTCATTTTGTGTCTTTTTTTGTCATTTTGTGTCTTTTTTTTAGTCATTTTGTGTCTTTTTTGTCCTTTTTTAGTCATTTTGTGTCTTTTTTGTGTCTTTTGGTGTCTTTTTTGGTCATTTTGTGTCTTTTTTGTGTCTTTTTTGGCTTTTACAGGTAAACAAAAGCTACAAAGAAATCCCACAAATTTTACTCTCAAACTTAAACATTCTAGCTGTTGTTTTAAAAGTTTTTTCAACAAAAACGCACAAAATGTTGCCGTTAATTTTAGCCACATATGCACACAAACAGAACACAGTAAACGCACGCTGACCTGGCCTCAGTGTGTGATAGTTCCTTGGCTTGGACAAATAATATGTCATGGAATGCTTAGCTTGAACTTTTAACTCCCACCGCTGATCACTATTATGTTTTCTCACCATGGGACACCAACGGACTGACACACTCACACACACGTTCACACAGATAAACTGCAGGGCTGGGCGGACAGCTGTGGTGTCAGGGGGACCCCACACCGCACACACACACACACACACACACACACACACACAGTACTCACACACACATTCTTGTACTTCTACCTTTGTGAGGACCCTCATTGGAACAGTGAATTCCCTTACAAGGTTAAAATAGTTTAGGATTTTTCATTAGTTTCAGGTTTTTTTTTAATGCTTTAGTTTTAGTTTAGTTTTTATAGTGTTAGTTTTTTGTAATGGGGTATTTGTTGGGTGGGAGATTAAAACCATCAGTATAATTACCATCATCTTGCCAACCTACCAACTGATCTTCTTTTTTGTAACTTCTTAAGTGTCCATGTTGTATTCTGTGTTTTTTTTCTATTGTTGTTTTTATTTATTCTACCTTAGTATTTTATTCTATTGTATTTTATTGTACTTGAATACCGGACTGCTGTGACAACCGAATTTCCGAAGAATAAAGTAATCTATCTATCTATCTATCTATCTATCTATCTATCTATCTATCTATCTATCTATCTATCTATCTATCTATCTATCTATCTATCTAAAAGAGGTCACAGTAAATTTTGCCTTTATTTCCTTTGTCTTATCCATCTTCATTATGTATGAAAAAAGTTGACAAAGACGAAAACTAAGGACATTTTTTCACTATAATTTTAGTTCGTTTTGTAACCACACAATACAGTTTCAGTTAATTCTCATTATCATGTAACCTTTAACCCTTAAAACAAAGTCTGAAATCTCAAAAAAGCCTTAAAAGATGTGAGGACCAGCCGAAATGTCCTCACTTTGCAAAAATGTCCTCACTCTGTTGATTAAAAACGTGTTCTGGTCCTCACTATGTGACAAGAACACACACACACACACACACACACACACACACACACACACATCTGGAGAAATGCTCCTTGTGTTGTCAGGTGGTCGGCTGCCAGAAAACGAGGGGGCTGAAGCTGAGGGAGGGGGTGTGATGATACACAGAGGATACATCAGGAGGGTTTCTATACTGTAATGCGAAAGAAATGGCAGTATACTTCATCTCTTTGTCTGTTAGTGAACAGTAAACGCAACTACATTCAATGTATCCACATTTCATGTGAGCTAATTGGTGCTTATCCACAAGATGTAAAAATCTTATTTATGTATGATTTAATATATGTAAATTACATGTAAATTAACGCCATACACTACCGTTGTAGGTATATTTTAATCAAGCTTAAGATATAACATCAATTCCATGTCTTAAATTATTGGCTTTTTTACAGTTTGCACAAATCAGAAGTGATTTTAAATGGATTTTGTTTTAACAACAATTGTGCAGAGAATAGGTTTCTTTGTTTACACTACTTAGTTTACGTTACTGAACTATTGGACATTAAGGCTCTATGACATTGTTATGCAGATGATGTAGAATATTATGTTATATGTTAATTAAGTTTGTTACGTAGTCAAAAAAGTTACATACTTATGTTACATTAAAATAAGTCAACATTTGTAAGCTGACCTGAAGGGAACTCAAGGTTGTAAACCCTTTTTCACATTCAGTGAAATCTTTTGATCCATATTGTTTCCATAAAAATGTAGACAAGAGCAGCGTTATGTTCTTTTTATTGCAAAATACTTGCAGTAAATATACATTTGAAAGACATTCACTTGCAAAATATTCCATGATTCCATGATGAGTGTTTCATCACTGGATTTTTGGCAGATTTGTTTTTCTTTCTCCGTTCCTGATGCCTACAGACATTTGCACCAATATTCCACTCTATCTCGTCTTTCAGTGGTGTGCCAGAACAACATAGCTCAGATATATGGATGTGTACTTTTAATACAAACTCAGATGGCTTTGATTTAAACTCGGACAGATGTGATTGGAATAAATGTTCAAACACTGAACCTCTAAAGCAGGGGTCTCAAACTCAAATAACCTGGGGGGCCCATCAAAATGACCAAAAAAACAGACACAAAATTACTAAAAAACCATACACAAAATGACAGAAAAAAAATATAATTACTTAAAAAATACACAAAATGACCAAAAAAAGAGACAAAATGACCAAAAAAACCCCACTAAATTACTTGAAGAAGACACAAAATGACCAACCCCCCCCCCCCCCCCCCCCCCCCCCACTAAATTACATTTTTATGTAATTTAGTTTTTACATTTTACACAAAATGACCCAAAAAATATACAAATTATTGGAAAAAGACACACAATTACCAAAAAGACACAAAACCCCCACTAAATTACTTAAAAAAAGAGAATAAACAAATTATTGGAAAAAGACATAAATTACTTAAACAAAGACACAAAATTACTCAAAAAAGATAAAATTACTAAAACAAAGACACAAAATTACCAAAAAAGACACAAAATTACCAAAAAAAGACACAAAATTACCCAAAAAACCCACTAAATTACTTAAAAAAGACACAAAATGACAAAAAAGACACAAAATTACCCAAAAAAGACACAAAATTACCAAAAAAGACACAAAATCACTTAAAAAAGACAAAATTATTTAATTAAAAAGACACAAGACTACCAAAAAAAGACACAAGATTACCAAAAAAAGACAAAATTACAAAAAAAAGACACAAAATTACATTACATAACATTTCCACTTCTTCCGGTAACAACAACACGGCAGATAATAAATGCTCCGGTAGCAGCTGCCGTTCTTTTTGTTAACGTCGCCATAGAAACAAGTAAAACAAAGCTCCAGCTGGACCAATAAAGGGACCTTCCACACACAACACGGTAAAGTGCCATTCATATAATCAGTGGCAGCAGCCTAAGGGTTAAAGATATTGGCCTGTACCTACAAGACGGCTGGTTCCAGTGTTTGACTGTCTGGGAAAGTGGTGCCCTTCTTTCAACTTGCATTAACGTGCCCTTAAGAAATGTGTTTCACCAACTATTGCAGCTTCCAGCTTTGGATATAAAGGGAGCCATTGGCAGAAAAGAACCATGTGTGGTTGCATGAATTTTCCTACATAACAAAATAGCCAAAGAAAGTGAAAAACAAAAACCTGGAAACTCTATTTGACCCTGTTCTGATACCTTTATATCTTCAGCATCATGTGGGTACAAGACATTTCAAGGCTGCTGAGTGCACCTATTAGTCTACTTTATGAGGGTACCGTTGGCTACTGGTTCTAAATTCATAAATCTAAGTGATCTGCAGAGTGGAGAATGCATTCATCAACCTTTTTGTTTAAGGAATGAGCCACAAGAGGCTGTGCTTTATTTTTGTTACCTTGGTAACTGAGAGTGAAGAAGAAAGATTACATGTTGATTTACTTCAACATGATGTGTAGCCATGGAGTCAGCATGCTCACAATGAAAACATTTTCCATTTTCAACATCCTAATTTAGTGTTTGGACGTCAACATTTGTGAATTAGCACTGAGCAGGCTGAAGCAATAACATCAAGTTGCAGGTATTCAACAAGTTCTCCAACATAAACGGCAGAAGAGGTCGTGTGTCAGTGCCACAAATTACGGCCAAAGGTACGTATCATCTAACGGTGTAAAAAAGGCTGCAGTTTCTGTGGATTTATGTTGTAAAACCACTGACCTAGGTTTAGGGCAAAGAACTTCCTGGTAAGGCGTTATAAAAAGACAGTTTTAATAGTAAATAAATGTACATAAATGCCAGAAGTGAAGTAGTTACAAGGGTCATGTTACTACCGCAAGTTACGCAAAAAATATAAGTTACGTTCAAAAACGTGATTCACATAACTTAAGTTAAAATGATTGATTCTTGTTTTCACACAGGACATGAACCCCACTACCCTGGGTGAAATCCTCCGCTCGTTTGACCCGCCAGTTGGTGAAATATGTCAATATTGCCCGTTAATAGCCCCGAGCACTATTGTTATACTGTGGATTTTTTCTTCTTCCTCTTCCGGACACAATTTCGTCCTGCTACTAGTCCTACAACTTGAAGAGTTGCAGGACAAATTATATATCATAACATGCGGTTTGATCGGGATTGGTGTGCTATTACTTTTCTCTAAGGAATACGAATTTTTCACGACGTAAGTCGCGAAAAACTGCCCAAAATTTTGCATTGAAATGAATGGGACGGCTGAAAAAAAATGAGCGAAAAAGAACAATAATTGGAGATTTTCAAACATCTGCTTCTCCGGCATAATTTCACCTAGAGACTCCATTTAAACTTTAAACAGTAGACACAAGTCTTGTGTATCGGTGTATTAATCCACGTTTCGATAGGTCATATAGTTTTTTATCAATCCCTGTTCAATGACCATGAACATTTTTGGAGAAATTCTGAAATTATAATGGGTGTGTATTGCACGGAATGTTCGTGTCACAGTGTGTGACATCATCACCAGAGTGTAGAGGGAGAGAAAAAATTGTCAAAAAATACATTTGAAAACTGCACTCCAGGCCGCAAATTCCACTCTACAGAAATTATTTATACATAGAAACATAGGAAAATTTGACTTCTCGCTTTAAAATCCTCTGGTAAAGCTGTCAGAGTTATAGTTTGGGCGTAGGACGCACAGATGCGCCACCAACATGCACCAACAGCCTCATTGGCTCCCATATTAAAAACGCAGGAAGATTTCTGTAGAAAAGCATATTTAACAGTTCTTCAGATCGCTCTTACAAAGCTATTTCTTCATTTTTCTTCACAAAAAACATATGTAGCTGTTCAGGAAGAACTCAGAACGCTCAAAGTGAAGTCGGATCAATGATAGGTATTATGGTTTTGCCAAAAATGCTTTCTGTTCGAGGCCAGAAATTCCAGTCCGTCCACCTCTGGCTGCTGTCGCTGTTCTGGGACATTGGCAGTTGGTGGCAGTTAATTCTGTTGATTGCTCTGCTTTGATCAAAGCCTTTGATCTTTGCTGTGATTACAGTTTTAGAGAGTTCAATGAGACATGACCATAAGACACAACGGGTATTTAAACATTGGCGGAACTTTTGTTTTTGTCTTTGTTTACATGTCGCGGTTAATGTAATGATATCCCGCCATCATCTACAGCGCTACATCCACCTCTTCCTCAACAGGTATATTATTAAAACCTCCTCCACCATCGCAACATTTGTTGTCATTTGAAACTTCTGACTTTTGATGGTTTAAAATTGACATTTTTGAAGTTAAAGGGAGCATAAACAAGGTTTTATAGACATTTAACTAAAACCCACATCATTGGTGGAGCAAGAAGAAAAGTCAGGAGGTTCACTGTCTTTTGGGTTCATCCTTTGGGTACCGTGAATATCTGGACCAAATTTCGCGCCAATCTATCTTTTGGTTGTGAAGACATGTGCAAGGGTGGGCTAGGGTCCATGATATTGGAAGAATCTGCTGCATATGTGTGGATAAAAAATTACTACTACACATCTGTGGTCTCTGAAGGGGCCCTAGAGGCTCATTCTTCATCTTGTATCTGTGAATTGTACCAAATTTAAAAGCAATCCGTTAAATAGTAGGTAAAAGAAAGATAACTTTACGTGACTTCTGGCTTCCTGGATAGGAGATAAATGGAGTTGCAACTTGAGAAAGTATTTTTCACAGTGCAACAGATATTTTTTTGGGGGCATTCATAGTTAGATGAGTCTGGAAATGCCTTAAGAGCAATATTAAGTGTTTTAACCCTCTGGAGTCCACAAAAGCGCCAAAGCACGACTTCTTCATGACGTCAAAAAAAGACACAAAAATGACCAAAAAAGACAGAAAATGACTAGAAAAAAAGACAAAAAAATCACCAAAAAAGACACAGAAGACACAAAATGACAAAAAAGAGACAAAATGACAAAAAAGACACAAAATGACAAAAAGAGACACAAAAAGACACAAAATAACTAAAAAAAAGACATACAAAAAGACACAAAATAACTAAAAAAAGACACAACAACTGACACAAAGTGACCAAAAAGACACAAAAAAGACATGAAAAGGTTTTCAAAAATGGACAAAATAGTCCAAGACTCCATAGAGTTAAGTAATATGCAGTTTTATTTTTCTGAGTGCAACACTTCCACCAGGAAAGGTGGAAACTTGCCGCCATTGGAATCCATTGTTACCGCTGTGAACCTCAACAGACCCCAGGCTTTGTTTCAAAGATTTTAGGTTCAATTGATTCAGCAAAATATCCCTCCGGCTTTGGAGTTCGTCCACCCAGAGGTTGTCACTCTGACAAGACAGCTTTCTCTCCCCGAGTAGAAAAACACCTCCAATGGTTTGATGATAACCAGGCCATTTTAAACAAATTCTTCAGCAGGTCAGTAACAGTATTACCAAATAGGATCATTTGCATATTTCCAAATCTCACTGGGATACTTGTACATGCAAGTATTTGGCTGCAGGGCAGGTGTTAAGTATCGTCCTCTTGCATCTGAGAGAGTCAGAGATTTGACTACCTGGCGGTGTTGAAACATCATTCAGACAAAGACTTTGCACAGTTGTGGCAGAATCTGCCCTCAAGGAGTTGCCTTGGAACGCAAAACAAAGCCAATTCCATCGCTTAACCCTCCGGAGTCTCCAGAAGCGCCAAAGCATCATCACATCCAGACGTAAAAACAGAGCAGACCAAAAAAAAACAGACACAAAATGACCAAAAAGACACAAAATAACTAAAAAAAATACACAAAACAGACACAAAATTACCAAAAAAGACACAAAATAACAAAAAAAGACACAAAATGACTAAAAAAGACACAAAAAGACAAAAAAAGACTCAAAATGACTAAAAAAAGACACAAAATGACTAAAAAAGACACACCAACAGACACAAAATTACCAAAAAAGACACAAAAAGACATGAAAATGATTTAAAAATGGACAAAATAGCCCAAGACTCCATAGAGCTAAACTACTTTTGTAGACATGGAAAGTATTTGACTCGTCTCTCTCCTGCCG
>NC_081533.1:16780941-16790941 GCF_030273125.1 Centropristis striata
ATGACCAAAAAGACACAAAATGACCAAAAAGACACAAAATGAGAAGACAGAATAACCAAAAAACCTACGGAAGACAAAAAATTACATAAAAAGACACAAAATTACCCAAAAAAGACACAAAATAACTAATTAAAAGACACAATAACAGACACACGATGACCAAAAAAGACACAACTGACCAAAAAAGACTTTCAAAAGACAGGAAAAGACATGAAAATGATTAAAAATGTACAAAATAGCCATATAAGACTCCATAGAGTTAAAACAGAGAAAAGCAGGAAATCTCCACATTTGGGAGCATTTTCTGCTGTTTCTACAAGAAAAATGACTTGAACAATAAATCAATAACCACAACAGTTGGTGATAATTTTGCTGTCAGTTGTTCAGTGTTGTACGTGAGTTATTTCAGAGAGTCCCAGCAGGGGAGAGTAATGTCATGATTAACTCTCACAGCTTGTCCTCGTCTGTATCTGTGGTGTTTAGTGTTGGGAGGCAGAACATTTAGGGAGAGGTTCATTATTACATCTATTATTATTATTATTGTCCTCCTCCTCTGCTCTGTTATCAATCTGATATGAAGGAACAAGCCTGATGCTTTGTGATTTACAGGCTCTGTTTAATGTTTCAGCAAGATGAGTTACATGTCGTTTCTGCTACAGCCTTCTATGTCTCTATGTCTCTATGTCTGTATGTATGTGTGTCTGGGCTCACAGCAAGAGGGCAGTTTAAAGTGTAACTCCTCGGAGAGGAAACTGGTTTCAGTGGTGTGCTGAGCTTCTCCACATGATGTGAAACTCTGTTTAACCACCTGGTGGCTTCTTGAGAATACAGACGGAGGAACAATATCAGATGATTTCTAAATTCATTCAGTGCTGCAGGTGTTATTATTATTATTATTTATTGTGAACAGATAAAAAGACACTAAATGAGAGGGAAAAACTAAATTACTTTAGAAAAGACACAAAATGACCAAAAAAAGACAGAAAATTACTAAAAATAAGACACAAAATGACCAAAAAAAGACACAAAATGACCAAAAAAGATCCAAAATGACCAAAAAAGACTGAAAATGGCCAAAAAAGACACAAAATGAACAAAAAAAGACACAAAATGACTAAAAAAAGACACAAAATGAAATGAAAATACACAGAATTACTTAAAGAAGAAACAAAATGTCCAAAAAAAAGACACAGAATTATTAAAAAAGACACTATTAAAGTAGACACAAAATTATTTTAAAAAGACAAAAAATATTTTTTAAAAAGACACAAAATTACCAAAAAAAGACACAAAATTACCAAAAAAAGTAATTAAAGGGACCTTCCACACACAACACAGTAAAGTGCCATTCATATAAAACTCACATTAAACTTTAGTATCAAGGTGGGGGCCACAAAATATCGTCACGAGGGCCACAATTGGCCGACGGGCCGCCTTTATCTTGTTTTTGGACACACCCTTTTTGCAGTGTGTCAACTATTTTGATAGTCGATGAATCTTTAAAGTCATTTTTCCTGCAAAAATGGCAGAAAATGCTGTTTTCAGCCTCTCAAATATGGAGATTTCTCGCCCGTCTCTTTTTCAAATCACGTTAAACTGAATATCTTTGGGTTGAGGACTGACGGAAAAAGACCTTTAACGAAACTTTGACAACCTGAATGGCCTTTTTTGATTATTTTCTGACATTTTATAAACCAAACGATTGAGAAAACAGAAAATCAGCACATTCATAGTTACAGAATGTACCAGTTACACATAGTTACAGAAAAGAATAACCAATTGGGATTATTATAACTGAGATTTCAGTTCTGATATATTTCAAGATATTGGAGGAAATTATCATTTTTGTACCATTATTCTCATTTTAATTGAAAAGTATATTAAAATGATCACGGTATGATTTCTTTGTCCGAATCTGTACTTCAGGATACTTCATTCAGAAACCAATATTGCACTTCAAGCGGATTTTTTTCACTGATTTTGCAGCTTTAAAACCTACATAACATCTTAATCTGAAAGGATAAATTGTGTGGATTTTTGACGAGCCAGCATAGATCAAATTAGAAACAAGTAGAAACAAGAATCTCTTTTTCTTATTGCCGTGTTGTGTTTTAATCCCCATCATGTGTGCCAGTGCAGATGTGGGTTGATCAGATGTTGATAAAACTTTAGAATAGAAGCTTTTGTGCTAAAAAAAAAAATGATGGGAAAATCCCTGGGCAGGGGAAATACAGGTCTGGTATAGTGTATAAAAAAAAACAAGAGCAATACATGTTATTCTCAATGAAATTATATATTGAAAGAAAACATTTGTATTGTATGTGAATACAAACAGATGAAAACTTATTTTAAATAATGCTTTCGTGCAGGGCTCTTAAACTCAAATTACCTGGGGGCCGCTGGAGTCAAAATGACCAAAGAAAGACACAAAATTACTAAAAAAAGAGACAAAATTACTAAAAAGAGACACTAAATGACAGAAAAAAACTAAATTACTTAAAAAAAGACACAAATGACCAAAGAAAGATACAAAATTACAAAAATAAGACACTAAATTACTAAAAAAAGGACACTTAATGACAGAAAAAAACCCTAAATTACTTTAAAAAAGACACAAAATTACTAAAAAATACACAAAATCACTAAAAAAATATTAAAAATGACAGAAAATTATTAAAAAAGACACAAGATTACCAAAAAAGACACCATTTTTTAAAAGACACAAAATGACCCAAAAAAGACACAAAATGACCAAAAAAAAGACACAAAATTACAAAAAAAAGACAAAAAATTATTTAAAAAAGACACAAAATTTTTAAAAAAGAAAAAATTATTTTAAAAAAGGTACAAAATTATTTCAAAAAGACATAAAATTGCCAAAAAAAAGTCACAAAATTACCAAAAAAGTAATTAAAGGGACCTTCCACTCACAACACGGTAAAGTGCCATTCATATAAAACTCACATTAAACTTTCATATCAAGGTGGGGGCCACAAAATATCGTCACGAGGGCCACAATTGGCCGCGAGTTTGAGACCTAGTGTATCTGCCTTTTTTTTCTAATTTTTTTTGTCCAAATTTTAATAACCATTTGATCTTTATGTTTTACAGCCTTCCTGCCATCAGCAGGATGATATAAAGGCAAATATATTAAACTGCGCCTGCTTCCAATTCTCTTACTGGCATGAAGCAACAACAGAGCAGAGTGAGCTGTAAATTTGTCTTTAAATCCTTTATGAATCGATGTAAATAAATATATACATTTATTAGTGAGTTTAAAGGCTAATAGAGGCCTCGTCTCTGTCTTCTCCGGCAGGAAATCACATGAGGAATAGTTTAGAGATGACACTGGACAGAGAGCGAAATGAAAAACACGCCGTATATCTGCATGGAGGGGAATCCCCTGGTTCTCATGCGAAGGCCAGCTATTTTTAATCTGGAAACAGGCCCTTCTTTGAATCGCAGTCGAGCTGCTCCCCATGCCAGCCTGGTTAAGACAAAAGGTACTGGGAACAATGAACAGGGAACAATGAGGAACGTTCCAGTGTTGCCTCAGTGCTGCGGCATTCACACACACACAAACAAGCAAACAGAGATGTAAACAGAAGCCGCCGGCCTCGGGGCTCCGAGTCCTCTGCTGATTTTTCATTTTAGACACTTTAGAGTCCCAGTTCAGTTCTTACCCGGAGGAGTCTCCGTTTGGTTCGAGGTCGGTGCGGCGGGGGGGAAACGTTAATTTTATTTACTGTGAACCGATAAAAAGACACTAAATGAGAGGGAAAAACTAAATTACTTTAGAAAAGACACAAAATAACAAAAAAAAGACAGAAAATTACTAAAAATAAGACACAAAATGACCAAAAAAAGACTGAAAATGACCAAAAAAGACTGAAAATGATCAAAAAAGATCCAAAATGAACAAAAAAAGACACAAAATGACTGAAAATACACAGAATTACTGAAAGAAGAAACAAAATGTCCAAAAAAAGACACAGAATTATTAAAAAAGACACAAAATGACCCAAAAAGACTGAAAATGGCCAAAAAAGATCCAAAATGAACAAAAAAAAGACACAAAATGACTAAAAAAAGACACAAAATGACTGAAAATACACAGAATTACTTAAAGAAGAAACAAAATGTCCAAAAAAAGACACAGAATTATTAAAAAAGACTAAAGAAGATTAAAAAAGATTAAAGTAGACACAAAATTATTTTAAAAAGACAAAAAATATTTTTTTTAAAGACACAAAATGACCAAAAAAAGACACAAATTACCAAAAAAAGTAGTTAAAGGGACCTTCCACACACAACACAGTAAAGTGCCATTCATATAAAAGTCACATTAAACTTTCATATCAAGTTGGGGGCCACAAAATATCGTCATGAGGGCCGCAATTGGCCCACGGGCCGCAAGTTTGAGACCCCTGCTATACATATTGAGCAATTTAATTTTTTACACAAGGAACCTCTCCTGTCCTCTCCTCTCAGCTCTGTGTAAACAGATTTTCAGTGAATATTTGTCACGTGACCGTTCGTCTTGTTATATAAATTTCTCTGCTGCTGGTGAAGAATGAAATAGAGACTTCTGCCGGCTGACAAGGTTTTTATTTCCTTTGCAAAAGCTCAATCAACACGTGAGCAGTCAACAACAAAGACCCCCAAAATGGGGTAGACCTTTAAATTTATTCCTGAGGAATGTCCCTATTGTTAGGTTGTCATCCCTTTGTCTGCTGGAGGCATTGGTGCCAACCCCCCTGGGGTCTGTTTTACACCTGCATGATGTTGTATTTAGGTGCAAAGTTAAGTCAGGATATCACAATTTAAAACCCAAAAGAACTGATGTCTTGTGTTAGAAAGGGGGAGGTTGGGCTTCTCAAGTGGCTGATACAAGGAGACTGAAATTACTATTACAGTCTCATGATGCATCATTTTTTTTTAAATTGGAATAAAATGGAATTTACAAAGTGCCCATGAGTGTCACTAATATTTTTTTTAAAAATTGGGTCTCCACATGCTATACATATTAAACTATTTACATATTTCCAGCCTGTCCTGTCCTCTCCTCTCAGCTCTGTGTAAACAGATTTTCAGTGAATATTTGTCACGTGACCGTTCGTCTCAGCAGAATCAATCATGGCTTCACAGTGTCTCTGAGGAGCAGAATTTAATGTTTTAACAGGATCTAGTTATTACAAACACTTTATTTTGGCAATGTTTTAAATGAGACATGTAGAATAAAGTGATTTTGACAGAAATATCACAATTTTAAGCTTTGTTTTGGTCACTTTTTATAAGTAACTATGATCCGTTCAAGGTCTTTCGGAAAGTTCTAATTTCGACGATAATGCCTGTTTTAAAGTCTGTTTCAACATTTTATTTAGTTTCAACTGTTTTAATGTCTTTCTACGATAAATGGTGGATTTTTTGTGATCACAAAACTTATGGGTAACACTTTACAATAACCAACTAAGTGATGTTTATAGATGGTTTATAGACCAATGGTTTAATAACCATTTACAAAGTGCTAAACATATTTAATCTTTAAATGTTGTCAACCAATTTCTTAAAGGTATATGAATCATTTCAAACTTAAAATGGTGTTAAAAATGTTATAATGAGTGCAACTAAAACTATTAATTAACTATTAATTATAATTTATTGGTTTGTTAATGGTAAAGTAACTATAAACATACATTCTATTTGCTATTTATAAATGATTTAGTTAGTTAACATTAATAAATTATGTATTTTCCATTCTAAATGGCCTATATACGGTTTATAAATGATGATTAAACATTAATAAACTATCTGTTTACCATTTATAAATGATGGTTGTTGTAAAGTGTTACATAACATATGTTTCGGGGGTTAAACGAACCATCCCACATTGGTGTTTTGATTCATCAGATAAATACTTGGCAGATTATTTATAATAAAAAGAATGATTGGTTGCAGCTTCTCCAATCTAATCTCTTTGCATTTGAGATCTTTTTCATCTCCGTGGATGAAAAACTCCAAACTGAACGGATGAACTTTCATTTGCAGCAAGTTGCATTAAAACTTGATTAATTTTGACATGATTCATGTCTTCCATGATCTGGGTCACACCAGCCTCCACATCTGTAACAGTTACACTATTTTATTTCATATCAAACTATAATGGGTGTACGCCTTTGATGTTTGCTGCTCAAGAACGCACATATGTAGGAACACAAATCACTTCTGTGTGTGTGTGTGTGTGTGTGTGTGTGTGTTCTTGTACTTCCTACATAGTGAGGACCAGAACACGTTTTTAACCAACAGAGTGAGGACATTTTTGCAAAGTGAGGACATTTTGGCCGGTCCTCACTTCTTTAAAGGCTTTTTTTTTAAATTTCAGACTTTGTTTTAAAGGTTCAGGTTACAATTAGGTTCATGCTTAAAAAAAGATTATTAATTAACTAACTGAAATTGTATTGTGTGGTTACAAAACTAGCTAAAACTCACTAAAATTATAGTGAAAATGCCCGTCGTTTTCGTCTTTGTCAACTTTTTTCATACATAATGAAGATGGATAAGACAAAGGAAATAAAGGCAAAATTTACTGTGACCTCTTTTAATCTTCCACCCAACAAATACCCCATTACAAACTAAACTAAAACTAATAAAAACTAAACTAATGAAAAATCCAAAACTATTATAACCTTGCTAGGGAATTCACTATTCCAATGAGCGTCCTCACAAAGATAGAAGTACGTGTTAGTAAGAATGTGTGTGTGTGTGTGTGTGTGTGTGTGTGTGTGTGTGTGTGTGTGTGTGTGTGTGTTTGTAGGCACAGGTTTAATTATAAAATGTTGAAACCTTTGTTTCTTTTGGCATTTTTGCTAATTTGTGTGAAATATGGGGATTTTTTTGTGTGTTATCTGCAATCTGTGTGTGTGTGTGTGTGTGTGTGTCTGTGTGTGTGTGTGTGAGAGAGAGACTGGCATTCCATTCCTCACACTTGGCTGGTCCACTTTATTATTGTTTGGGTTCACAGATAGGCTTTGACTCACCCCTACATGCAACAATAGACCCGGTGTGTGTGTGTGTGTGCGCGCACGTGTGTGTGTGTGTGTGTGTGTGTGTGTGTGTGCGTGCGTGCGTGTGGTCTTATTCACACAGAAGAAGTTTGAGTGAACGTGGATGTTTGTGGTTTGTGTGTGGTCCGTTTATTCCCCAAAACGTCCAATTTTTGTACTTTCCATCTGTGTTTGACTTTGTTTAAAGTGTGTGTGTGTGTGTGTGTGTGTGTGTGTGTTTGGAGGTTTGATCTCATGATG
The DNA here is from genome assembly GCF_030273125.1 of Centropristis striata. Lineage (NCBI taxonomy): Eukaryota > Metazoa > Chordata > Actinopteri > Perciformes > Serranidae > Centropristis > Centropristis striata. Next base: position 16,788,246 of record NC_081533.1, read on the forward strand.
TTTTCTGTGCGATGACCAGATGACCTGCAAGCACAGAAAGATGAGATAAATCCCTCCAAATGTTCCGGGCATCAAAGAGGAAAGTGTTTCAGATAAGAATCAGGTTTTAGGTTTAAGGTGTTAGAGTCCTGCTCCAGGAGGTCAAAGGTCAAACACTGTGGGGTTGATAAGGCAGTCGGGGGGAATGTAGCCTCCTTCTACCAGCCAAATCAGAGGACCTCAACAGGACTGAACTCACTTTAACCCTCTGGAGTCCATCTATTTATTGGAAATACACTGAGCATGTTTTATTTACGGTAATAACTTTATTTATATCTGATATGTAGACAAGCTGAGACAGCCAGTTTAAAGTTCAATCGGAGCTTTTTAAACAGTTCTTTGTACTAAACTATTACTATTTTTAATTTACATGCAAATAGACATGTTGTTGATGTTTTATAGTTCATTTATTTATTTACTTAATTATTTCCTGCTGTTTTTGTGTATATAAATAGTGAAAAGACACAAAATGACCCCCCCCCAAAAAAGGCACAAAATGACAGAAAAAAACTAAATTACTTAAAAAACCCGAAATGAATGCATTGGAAGTTGACAAATTTGAACCATAATCTCAGAGACTTCAGAGGTTTAACTCTCTGGAGTCCACGAAAGCGCCGGAGCACGACTTCTTCATGACGTCAAAAAAAGACACAAAAATGACAAAAAAAGACACAAAAAGACACAATATGACTAAAAAAATTACACAAAATGACCAAAAAAGACACAAAATGACAAAAAAAGACACAAAAATGACGAAAAAAGACACAAAAAGACACAATATGACTAAAAAAATTACACAAAATGACCAAAAAAGACACAAAATGACAAAAAAAGACACAATAAAGACACAATATGCCTAGAAAAATGACACAAAATGACCAAAAAAGACACAACAGACACAAAGTGACCAAAAAAGACACAAAATGACCAAAAATACACAAAATAACTAACTAAAAAAAAAAAAAAAGACAACAGACACCAAATGACCAAAAAAGACACAAAATAACAAAAAAAGACACAAAATAACTAAAAAAGACACAACAACAGACACAAAATGACCAAAAAAGACACAAAAAATGAAAAGGTTTTCAAAAATGCACAAAATTGTCCAAGACTCCATAGAGTTAAATGTCTCACCAATACTCCAAAAGCCAAAAATATTCATTTTACTATCATGTGTGGCAAAGAAAAACATAAAATCTTCACATTTAAGAGGCTTGAACCAACAATTTTGGGTTAAATGACTGAAACAACTGTTTGGTACTGCACATTACAACATTTAAAGACGTCATCTTGGGATCTGAGACATTGTAATGGACATTTTTCACTATTTTTGCGCTGTAATAGGTCCAGCAGACATGTTCTCCCTCCATGATTCCACATCTCTGCGTCCTGGTGGCCTGAGATCTTGTAATCTGTGCAGCGAGAGGAAATGTTGCAGCATCACCTGCGAGTCACAGAGTCTAGTCAGCCAACCCACTTAACGCTGTCTGTGCATGTTGCACAAAAACACATTTTTTGTGCATCTGACTGAAACACATCCGTAGAAATCCGACTGGAAGTGCATAACAACAATAACCTCGAAAAGTGGTTTGGATGAGATTTGAAAAACGATTTCATGTGGTTTTTTTCGCTGTCCACACTTTGAGAAATCAATCTGGAATCGATAAACAGATTTGGTCTGGCTGTCTGCTCAAGGACACAGTGATTGATAAAGAGCCAGATAGGAAATAAAGGTCCAGAATCAAACCATAGACATTATGTTTACCTTTACCACAAGGCCACATGTTGCTTTCATTTTAGAGTTGCGTTATATAACCTCAGCTGATCTGTTAGCCCTCTGAACATGTGTTTACTTTTAAAGATAACCAAAAATACACATACAAAAAAAGTAATTGTCGGAAATCCAACAGTCCTTGAACTGATCATCGGTTATGAAAGTTTCCATTCGAAAATGTCACCAGAACGAAGCTTAATTTTGTGATATTTCTGTCAATATCACTTCATTCTACTAGTGGGGTACGGAAAACACAACAACAAATCAAAAATTTGTGTCATTTGTGTCTTTTTTAGTAATTTTGTGTCTTTTTTTTAGTAATTTTGTGTCTTTTTTGTAATTTTGTGTCTTTTTTACGTGATTTTGTGTCTTTTTTTGTAATTTTGTGTCTTTTTTAGTCATTTTGTGTCTTTTTGGTCATTTTGTGTCTTTTTTTGTTATTTTGTGTGTTTTTTCAGTCATTTTGTGTCTTTTTTTTAGTCATTTTGTCTTTTTTTTAGTCATTTTGTGTTTTTTTTTGTTATTTTGTGTCTTTTTCAGGTAATTTTGTGTCTTTTTGTGTCTTTTTTTAGTCATTGTGTCGTTTTTAGTCCTTTAGTCCAACATAAAATGTGATTTTGAATCTTTTTTTAACTTTCAAAACACTATCATGCTCAATAAAAAAAATGTAATGTTGCAAATGTGAACAAAGGTTGCAAATATAACAAATAAGAGGGTTACATCCAGTTCTAATGCAATGGCCACAGTGAGCAAAAAAACCCGCCCTGAAACGTCTTGGGGTTCAGAGGGTTAATCTCTCCATGTTTCCCGTCAACCATTGAATCCACTTGACCTTAATGTCTAATTACAGGAACATGTGGCGCTTTGAGTGAGTAGAAGT